>NC_068431.1:10504235-10784235 GCF_023373465.1 Oncorhynchus keta
CCAGACACAAAAAAAAGTGCATCCCAAATTGCACCTTAATCCTGATATGGTGCACTACTTTTCACCAGAGCCTTAACCAAAAGTAGTGCACTACAAAGGTAACAGGGAACCATTTGAGACTCAGACAGGACCAGCTAGTGAGACGAAGATCATTGCATCTAATGAGATCTGTGAGATGATGAGATGGCTGATCATTATGTCTGCCAGCCTTCTAACTGCAGAGGCTGAGGTGCAAATAGAACTTGACTGCATCATTATCCATCTGATGGGAGAGGATAGACACAGGCTAGACCTCTTTAGCATTCAACATATGTAAGGGTCATGCTTATGATGACCTAATAGAGGGAAAAGTGAATGACGGCTTAACTATTGAACAAGGATTTTGCTCAGTAGGCAAACAGGTGCATGATGTCAGATTCCCACAATGCACTTCCCCAGTCATAGGATGCCTTCGCATTCCCAAACAGAGAGCACCAGCAGTCACTAATCCCACCTGTCTGTCTGTGTCAGTTTGGTATGCAGGGACAGATTTTGTGTGGCACAGGTCACACACACACTTCACCATGTTGTCTCCTCAGTCCTTTCAACCTGAACAGCCATATAGTGTCATATTGGGCTATGTACTGTAGTTTCAGTTCATTTAGGCTCTGTGGTCCTCTCCTGTAGTCAGTGTTTACATTCTTCTTCTAGCAGTCAGAGGAGATAAAGAGGACAAGGACAGACAACAGTAGTACAGTACATTTAGAAAACACGGTGTGACTGTATCTAGAACCTAAAAGAGTTCTTTGGCTGTCCACATAGGATAACGCTTTTTGGTTCCAGGGAGAACCCTTTTTGGTTCCATATAAAACCGTTTCCACAGAGGGTTCTACATGGAACCCAACAGGGTTCTACATGGAACCCAAAAGGGTTTTTACCTGGAACCAAAAAACTTTCTCCTGAGGTCTCCCGAGTGGTGCAGTGGTCTAAGGCACTGCATCTCATTGCTAGCTGTGCCACTAGAGATTCTGGGTTTGAGTCCAGGCTCTGTCGCAGCCGGCAGTGACCAGTAGACCCATGGGGCGGCGCACAATTGGCCCAGCGTCGTCCTGGTTAGTGGAGGGTTTGGCCTGCAGGGATGTCCTTGTCCCATCGCACTCTAGCGACTCCTGTGACGGGCTGAGCGGAGTGCACGCTGACACGGACGCCAGGTGTACAGTGTTTCCTCCGAGACATTGGTACGGCTGGCTTCCAGCTTAAGTGGGCGTTGTGTCAAGAAGCAGTGTGGCTTGGTTGGGTTGTGTTTTGGAGGACGCAAGGCTCTCGACCTTCGCCTCTCCAGAGTCTGTACGGGAGTTGCAGCGATGAGACAAGATACCAGAAATTGTAGATTCAGACTTTATTATAAATTAACAGAGCCGACCATTGAATTAAAAAATAAATACAAATATTTCACCATAATTTAACCAGGTAGGCTAGTTAAGAACAAGTTCTCATTTACAACTGCGACCTGGCCAAGATAAAGCAAAGCAGTTCAACACATACAACAACACAGAGTTACACATGGAATAAACAAACATACAATCAATAATACAGTAGGAAAATCAAAATACAGCATGTGCAAATAAGGTTGGATAAGAGGCCATGGAGACAAAGTCATTACAATATAGCAATTAAACACTGGAATGGTAGGATGTGAAGAGCATGAATGTGCAAGTTGAGATACTGGGGTGCAAAGGGAGCAAGACAAATAAACAAATAAATAAATAAATACAGTATGGGGATGGGGTAGTTGGATGGGCTATTTACAGATGAGCTATGTACAGGTGCAGTGATCTGTGAGCTGCTCTGACAGCTGGTGCTTAAAGCTAGTGAGGGAGGTAAGAGTCTCCAGCTTCAGAGATTTTTGCAGTTCGTTCCAGTCATTGGCAGCAGAGAACTGGAAGGAGAGGTGGCCAGAGGAAGAATTGGCTCTGGGGGTGAGCAGTGAGATATACCTGCTGGAGCACGTGCTACGGGTGGGTGCTGCTATGGTGACCAGTGAGCTGAGATAAGGCGGGGCTTTGCCTAGCAGAGACTTGTAGATGACCTGGAGCCAATGGGTTTGGCGACGAGTATGAAGCGAGGGTCAGCCAACGAGAGCATACATGTCGCAGTGGTGGGTAGTATATGGGGCTTTGGTGTCAAAACGGATGGCACTGTGATAGACTGCATCCAATTTGTTGAGTAGAGTGTTGGAGGCTATTTTGTAAATGACATGGCCGAAGTCGAGGATCGGTAGGATGGTCAGTTTTACGAGGGTATGTTTGGCAGCATGAGTGAAGGAGGCTTTGTTGCAAAATAGGAAGCCGATTCTAGATTTAACTTTGGATTGGAGATGTTTAATGTGAGTCTGGAAGGAGAGTTTACAGTCTAGCCAGACACCTAGGTATTTGTAGTTGTCCACATAAGTCAGAACTGTCGAGAGTAGTGATGTTGGATGGCCGGACAGGTGCGGGCAGCGATCGGTTGAAGAGCATGCATTTAGTTTTACTTGCATTTAGGAGAGTTGTATGGCATTGAGAATCATCTGGAGGTTAGTTAACACAATGTCCAAAGAAGGGCCAGAGGTATACAGAATGGTGTCGTTTGCGTAGAGGTGGATCAAATAATCACCAGCAGTGAGAGAGACATCATTGATGTATACAGGGAAGAGAGTCGGCCCGAGAATTAAACCCTGTGGCACCCCCATAGAGACTGCCAGAGGTCCTTCGATTTGACACACAGAACTCTATCGGAGAAGTAGTTGGTGAACCAAGCGAGGCAATCATTCGAGAAACCAAGGCTGCTGAGTCTGCCAATGACAATGCGGTAATTGACAGAGTCGAAAGCCTTAGCCAGGTCGATGAACACGGCTGCACAGTAATGTCTCTTATCAATGGCAGTTATGACATCGTTTAGGACCTTGAGCGTGGCTGAGGTGCACCCATGACCAGCTCTGAAACCAGATTGCATAGCGGAGAAGGTACAGTGAGATTCGAAATGGTCGGTAATCTGTTTGTTAACTTGGCTTTCAAAGACCTTAGAAAGGCAGGGTACGATAGATATAGGTCTGTAACAGTTTGGGTCTAGAGTGTCTCCCCCTTTGAAGAGGGGGATGACCGCGGCAGCATTCCAATCTATGGGAATCTCATACGATACGAAAGAGAGGTTGAACAGGCTAGTAATAGGGGTTGCAACTATTTCGGCAGATCATTTTAGAAAGAGAGGGTCCAGATTGTCTAGCCCGGCTGATTTGTAAGGGTCCAGATTTTGCAGCTCTTTCAGAACATCAGCTATCTGGATTCGGGTGAAGGAGAAGTGGGGGAGGTTTGGGCGAGTTACTGTGGGGAGCGCAGGGCTGTTGACCGGGGTAGGGGTAGCCAGGTGGAAAGTATGGCCAGCCATAGAAAAATGCTTATTGAAATTCTTTATCTGTGGTAACCGTGTTTCCTAGCCTCAGTGCAGTGGGCAGCTGGGAGGAGGTGCTCTTATTCTCCATGGACTTTACAGAGTCCAATAACTTTTTTGAGTTAGTATTACAGGATTCAAATTTCTGTTTGAAAAAGCTAGTCTTTGCTTTCCTAACTGCCTGTGTATATTTGTTCCTAACTTCCCTGAAAAGTTGCATATTGCGGGGGCTATTCGATGCTAATGCAGAACGCCACAGGATGTTTTTGTGCTGGTTAAGGGCAGTCAGGTCTGGAATGAAGCAAGGGCTATATCTGTTCCTGGTTCTACATTTTTTGAATGGAGCCATGCTTATTTAAGATGGGGAGGAAGGCACTTTTAAAGAATAACCAGGCATCCTCTACCGATGGGATGAGGTCAATGTCATTCCAGGATACCCCGGTGTCACACCCTGACCATAGTTTGCTTTGTATGTTTCTATGTTTTGTTTGGTCAGGGTGTGATCTGAGTGGGCATTCTATGTTGGATGTCTAGTTTGTCTGTTTCTATGTCTGGCCTGATATGGTTCTCAATCAGAGGCAGGTGTTAGTCATTGTCTCTGATTGGGAACCATATTTAGGTAGCCTGTTTTGTCATTGTGGGTTGTGGGTGATTGTCTATGTTAGTGACTTGTGTCAGCACAGGTCTCATTATAGCTTCACGGTCGTTTATTGTTTTGTATAGTTTGTATTCAGTGTTCAGTGCTTTCTTTAATTAGAAAATCATCATGAACACATACCACGCTGCATCTTGAGTTTTTCTCCTACAACTGTAGCTACCAATTGGATACCATGAAATTGGGGAGAAAAAGGAGGTTAAAAAAGCAAGTAAATGAAATAAAAAAATGCGTTCTCCTAAAGGGACAGGCGAAGAAGAAACCTTTTCTCTAAGATTCTGTGTTAAAGGCCCAGTGCAGTCAAAAACATGATTTCCTGTGTTTTATATGTACTTCTACACTATGAGGTTGGAGTAATACTGGGAAGTGTAAGAGCTGTTTGAAAAGACGGCCTGAAATGTCAGCCTGTTTCGGTGGGATGGAGTTTTGGCCTACCTGGTGACATCACCAGGCAGTAAATGGGTTAATAGACCAATAAGAAAGAGGGTTCCAAAGCTCACAGCCAGTTTCCGGTTTCCCCCTCATCACTCAGACCACTCCCAGACAGTCCTAGCTAAATTATTGCTTGAGAAATTGCTCTTTGCTAAGAAGCTATTTTTGTTTCTTGGTACTTTTTGGTACTTAATTGTTACCCAGAAATGATTTGATATTGAGATGAAAACGGCTCTGCTCCCAGCAGTAAGGGATCTTGCCATCTCTCCCCAATCTGGGAGCATCATACCAGGCCAGCTAGGCCTGGCTGTAACACACACAGAGCACCAGACATGCTGGCGCTAAAAACCTCTCTCCCTGGCTTGGTGATAACAAACATGGGGCCACCAGGGAGTTGCCATGGGAACAGAGCCCCCCCCCCCTATTCACCAGATCGATCTCCCTCCCCTTGCAGCCAGGAAAAGTTTCCACCAATCACTAACTCTGAATGTGGCATACGTTACACGCCAATCAAATTTAACCATGGAAGTTAAAATGTAGATCGGAGATGATGACGCTGTGGCATATTGTGGGCAGTTGTTTGAGGTCAGAGCTACCCACCACCCCTGGGCTAGGACTGATCAGGACTGACCCTGCAGGCCAGAGGGGACACCCAGAGGGGACACCCAGAGGGGCTTGCAGCGGGCTGAGGTTGGGAGCGTGGAGTCAAGAGGTACAGTATCTTACCTCTGACCTGCCAGTCCCTATCTGTCAAACATTCCTCCCTCAGACCAACCCCTGATATTCCAGCCTACACAGCCTCAGTGGGAGGGAGGGAGGGACGGACAGTAAAGCACTGTCCACATTATAATTTTATAACTGTGTTAAAACGTGTTAAGGATCCTACCCTTTTTGATTGGCTTGGAGCTGATCCATGTGAGTGTAGGTTTAGTACCTGATATACCACGGCTGTCAGCCAATCAGCATTCAGGGCTCGAACCACCCAGTTTATAATACCCTGATAACCAGTGTGACCTTCTGTCTAATAATCGTCCCATGAACGACTCAATCCCTCCTCCAATCATTCACTCCTAATCATAATGGACTAACTATATCACCCAAACATTGTTTTATCTATGGATGTAATGTAGTAGGGATATTATTGGGGTTAAAAATTAACAACTAAGGCTATATCCTCAATAGTAAGCAAGTTGCATCGTTTTTAGACCTACTAGGTAGGTTCCCTCGATTACATTTCAAAGTAAAGGTTTACTCGCTCTCTTTTTAGAGTGAACAGATAACAAGCACATTAACAAACAGTCCACAATCCTCCCGGCAGCTCCAGATATAGCCCAGTCTGTTAATCCAGGCAGGCAGAGGGGAGAGAAACAGGATAACAGAAACAGGCTGCTGCGATCTCCAGGAACGTTTCTACAGACTCTGTACAACTGTGTCCTAGTCTACAGAAGCAAGACCAGTCATGCAGACAGGAAAGAGGGGAAGAGGGTAATAATATATGAGAGGAGAGCAGAGGGGGAGAAGAAGACAGGAAAGAGAGAGAGGGGGGGGTAGTGGAAGCAATGGAGGAGAGGGAAGGAAAGGGGAGGAGGGGAAAGAGAGAGGGGAGGAGAGGGAAGGAGAAAAAATAATGAGAGGGGAGAAAAGAGAGAGGAGAGGGGGAGGAGAGCGAGGGAGAGAGGAGAGGAGGTGGAAGAGAGAGGAGAGGGGGAGGAGAGCGAGGGAGAGAGGAGAGGAGGTGGAAGAGAGAGGAGAGGGGGAGGAGAGCGAGGGGGAGAGGAGATGAGGTGGAAGAGAGAGGAGAGGGGGAGGAGAGCGAGGGAGAGAGGAGAGGAGGTGGAAGAGAGAGGCAGGGTGATGGGCTATATAGGTCATAAGCCAGGTATTCATTAGTGAAGGGGAGATTGCTACTCCCAGGGAAGTGGACACTGTAACCTTCAGCCTTCCCTCTCTTCTTCTGAGGTGGAGTGTATAACAAGACTACCAATCACAGTTACGCTGGAATTGCAACTACACAGCCGAATGGTCTTTATATTTCATCAAACTTGTATTCCTCACATGCTTCAACACAGGGTTGGTTCTATATAGATAATGTCTGATTCTGTGCATGATAACTACAGCTTGTATTCCTCACATGCTTCAACTCAGGGTTGGTTCTATATAGATAATGTCTGATTCTGTGCATGATAACTACAGCTTGTATTCCTCACATGCTTCAACTCAGGGTTGGTTCTATATAGATAATGTCTGATTCTGTGCATGATAACTACAGCTTGTATTCCTCACATGCTTCAACTCAGGGTTGGTTCTATATAGATAATGTCTGATTCTGTGCATGATAACTACAGCTTGTATTCCTCACATGCTTCAACTCAGGGTTGGTTCTATATAGATAATGTCTGATTCTGTGCATGATAACTACAGCTTGTATTCCTCACATGCTTCTACACAGGGTTGGTTCTATAAAGATAATGTCTGATTCTGTGCATGATAACTACAGCTTGTATTCCTCACATGCTTCAACTCAGGGTTGGTTCTATATAGATAATGTCTGATTCTGTGCATGATAACTACAGCTTGTATTCCTCACATGCTTCAACTCAGGGTTGGTTCTATATAGATAATGTCTGATTCTGTGCATGATAACTACAGCTTGTATTCCTCACATGCTTCTACACAGGGTTGGTTCTATATAGATAATGTCTGATTCTGTGCATGATAACTACAGCTTGTATTCCTCACATGCTTCAACTCAGGGTTGGTTCTATATAGATAATGTCTGATTCTGTGCATGATAACTACAGCTTGTATTCCTCACATGCTTCTACACAGGGTTGGTTCTATATAGATAATGTCTGATTCTGTGCATGATAACTACAGCTTGTATTCCTCACATGCTTCTACACAGGGTTGGTTCTATATAGATAATGTCTGATTCTGTGCATGATAACTACAGCTTGTATTCCTCACATGCTTCAACTCAGGGTTGGTTCTATATAGATAATGTCTGATTCTGTGCATGATAACTACAGCTTGTATTCCTCACATGCTTCTACACAGGGTTGGTTCTATATAGATAATGTCTGATTCTGTGCATGATAACTACAGCTTGTATTCCTCACATGCTTCTACACAGGGTTGGTTCTATATAGATAATGTCTGATTCTGTGCATGATAACTACAGCTTGTATTCCTCACATGCTTCTACACAGGGTTGGTTCTATATAGATAATGTCTGATTCTGTGCATGATAACTACAGCTTGTATTCCTCACATGCTTCTACACAGGGTTGGTTCTATATAGATAATGTCTGATTCTGTGCATGATAACTACAGCTTGTATTCCTCACATGCTTCTACACAGGGTTGGTTCTATATAGATACGTCTGATTCTGTGCATGATAACTACAGCTTGTATTCCTCACATGCTTCTACACAGGATTGGTTCTATATAGATAATGTCTGATTCTGTGCATGATAACTACAGCTTGTATTCCTCACATGCTTCAACTCAGGGTTGGTTCTATATAGATAATGTCTGATTCTGTGCATGATAACTACAGCTTGTATTCCTCACATGCTTCAACTCAGGGTTGGTTCTATATAGATAATGTCTGATTCTGTGCATGATAACTACAGCTTGTATTCCTCACATGCTTCAACTCAGGGTTGGTTCTATATAGATAATGTCTGATTCTGTGCATGATAACTACAGCTTGTATTCCTCACATGCTTCTACACAGGGTTGGTTCTATATAGATAATGTCTGATTCTGTGCATGATAACTACAGCTTGTATTCCTCACATGCTTCTACACAGGGTTGGTTCTATATAGATAATGTCTGATTCTGTGCATGATAACTACAGCTTGTATTCCTCACATGCTTCAACTCAGGGTTGGTTCTATATAGATAATGTCTGATTCTGTGCATGATAACTACAGCTTGTATTCCTCACATGCTTCTACACAGGGTTGGTTCTATATAGATAATGTCTGATTCTGTGCATGATAACTACAGCTTGTATTCCTCACATGCTTCTACACAGGGTTGGTTCTATATAGATAATGTCTGATTCTGTGCATGATAACTACAGCTTGTATTCCTCACATGCTTCTACACAGGATTGGTTCTATATAGATAATGTCTGATTCTGTGCATGATAACTACAGCTTGTATTCCTCACATGCTTCTACACAGGGTTGGTTCTATATAGATATGTCTGATAACTACAGCTTCTAGACTGTGATTGCTCCCAAAACAGTGATTGGGGAATAGTATGGAATTAGTGAGGGAGAGAAGAGATAGTAGGCACCAAAGCAATTAAAAACGGGTTAAAATGTGCTACCCAGGGGACTGTAGTCATTACTGGAGAGGAGAGCAGCAGCATCAGTGCTGCCAGCCTGGCAGAGAGAGACACAGAAACACAGAGACAGTAACAGACAGAGATGGAGAGAGACAGAGAGACAGTTACAGAGAGATAGAGAGAGACAGAGAGACAGAGAGACAGAGAGACAGTAACAGACAGATAGAGAGAGACAGAGAGACAGAGAGACAGAAACAGACAGATAGAGAGAGACAGAGAGACAGTAACAGACAGATACAGAGAGACAGTTACAGAGAGAGACAGAGAGACAGTTACAGAGAGAGACAGAGAGACAGAGAGACAGTAACAGACAGATAGAGAGAGACAGAGAGACAGTTACAGAGAGAGACAGAGAGACAGTAACAGACAGAGATGGAGAGAGACAGAGAGACAGTTACAGAGAGAGACAGAGATAGATAGACATTAACAGACAGAGACAGAGAGAGACAGAGACAGTAACAGAGAGAGACAGAGAGACGGAGATAGACAGATAGACATTAACAGACACAGAGAGAGAGAGACAGAGACAGTAACAGAGAGACTGAGAGACTGAGAGACAGATAGACATTAACAGACAGAGACAGAGAGAGACAGAGAGACAGTAACAGACAGAGACAGAGAGAGAGACAGAGACAGTAACAGACAGAGACAGAGAGACAGAGAGACAGTAACAGAGAGAGACAGAGACAGAGAGACAGATAGACATTAACAGACAGAGACAGAGAGTGACAGAAAGAGACAGAGAGTGACAGAGAGTGACAGAAAGAGACAGAGAGTGACAGAGAGTGACAGAGAGTGACAGAAAGAGACAGAGGGTGACAGAGAGTTACATATACGCTTGCTTTATCGACTTCCAAAAAGCATTTGATTATATTTGGCAAACAGGACTGTTCTACAAAGTTATTGAAAGTGGTGTAGCGGGTAAAACATATGACATAATTAAATTCATGTATACTGGCAAAACGTGCAGCATTAAAATTGTCAAGAAAATAACAGAATTCTTTAACCAGGGCGTGGCCTTCGCCAGGGTTGTAATCTGAGCCCTGCACAATATTTACATCAACGAATTGGCCACTATTCTAGAAAAATCATCAGCCCCTGGTGTTAGTCTCCACAATTCAGAGGTTAAATACCTACTCTTTGCAGATGACCTATGCCTGCTGTCACCCACAGCACATGGCCTACAGCAGACCCTGGACCTGCTAGAGCAGTACTGCCAGACCTGGGCCCTGGCAGTAAACCCCCAAAAATACTAAAATATTGATTTTCCAGAGAAGTTCCAGATCTCAGGGAATTAGACCAAAGTTCTCAATTGGTACAAAATATATAGAGTACTGCACACACTACAATTACTGAGGTTTAAATATATAGAGTACTGCACACACTACAATTACTGAGGTTTAAATATATAGAGTACTGCAAACACTACAATTACTGAGGTTTAAAAATCAGCTCAACTGGACACTTTAATGAGGCAGTGAATGAAAGAATGCAGGGCATTCTACGCCATTAAAAAACAAATTCAAATTGAAATACCTATTAAAATGAGGCTAAAACTAACTGAATATGTCGTTGAACTAACTGCACCTTACGGCAGCGAGGTGTGGGATCCACTTGCAAAACAAGATTTCACCAAATGGGACAAACACCCCATTGAAACCCTACATTTACATTTACATTTAAGTCATTTAGCAGACGCTCTTATCCAGAGCGACTTACAAATTGGTGCATTCACCTTATGACATCCAGTGGAACAGTCACTTTACAATAGTGCATCTAAATCTTAAAAGGGGGGTGAGAAGGATTACTTATCCTATCCTAGGTATTCCTTAAAGAGGTGGGGTTTCAGGTGTCTCCGGAAGGTGGTGATTGACTCCGCTGTCCTGGCGTCGTGAGGGAGTTTGTTCCACCATTGGGGGGCCAGAGCAGCGAACAGTTTTGACTGGGCTGAGCGGGAACTGTACTTCCTCAGTGGTAGGCATGCAGAGTTCTGGAAGATTCTTCTACATGTCCAGAGGAAAACTACAAACTAATAATAAAAACTCAAAAAAGAGCAATTCAGTTTTGGAAACATCTAAAATACAGTGACCCCCTCTCATATCATTACCAAGCCCTGCAATGCCAAGAGCTGAGCAAAGAAAAGAGTCCCCTCACCCAGCTGGTCCTGGGGCTGAGTTCACAAACCTGTTCTACTAACGCACTGAAGCCTCAGTCCCCTCATCCAGCTGGTCCTGGGGCTGAGTTCACAAACCTGTTCTACTAACGCACTGAAGCCTCAGTCCCCTCATCCAGCTGGTCCTGGGGCTGAGTTCACAAACCTGTTCTACTAACACACTGAAGCCTCAGTCCCCTCATCCAGCTGGTCCTGGGGCTGAGTTCACAAACCTGTTCTACAAACACACTGAAGCCTCAGGACCAGAACATCCAATCAATCAGAATAAACCAAATTACAACACAAGCAAAACAAAACTACATTGCTTATTGGGAAACACAAACACAAAGCAAAATGCAGTGCTATCTGGTCCTAAATCGACAGTTCACCATGGCAAACTATTTGACCATGGTAACTGATCAAAAGTATAGGCTCAGTGAGCACATCCTTGCCATTGAGAAGAGTAGACACAGGAAAACCTGGCTCCCTGTAGAGGAAATGCTGTGCAACCACTGCACAACAGCAGAACCTGAGACGGAGCTGCATTTCCTGTCAAATTGTCAAAACTATAAAACAATTAGAGACTGTCATTTCCCCAAATTAGAAACCCTTATGCAAGGTTTCAAAGACCTCTCTGATGAGAATAGGCTACCCGTCCTGTTGGGGGAGGACTCAGAGGGGTTGGCTGTGGGTTGGCAGCGCGCTACATTGCTGCCTGCCATAACCTGCACATGTCCTCTACTGTATGCTTATTTCACCCATGCAGCTACAGTATAGCTGCTCCCTGAAGACAGAGACAGAGACAGAGACAGACAGACAGACAGACAGACAGACAGACAGACAGACAGACAGACAGACAGACAGACAGACAGACAGACAGACAGTGTACCAGTCAAAAGTGTAGACACCTAATCATTCAAAGGTTTTTCTATATTTTTACTTTTCTACATAGTAGATGTCACACCCTGACAATAGAGAGCCCTTGTTTCTCTGTGGTGTTGTGGGTCAGGGCGTGACAAGGGGGTATTCTAGTTTATAATTTCTATGTTGTGTTCTAGTTTATATTTTCTATGTTGGTGTTTTGTATGATTCCCAATTAGAGGCAGCTGGTAATTGTTGTCTCTAATTGGGAATCATATTTAAGTAGCTATTTTTCCCACCTGTGTTTATGGGATATTGTTTTGTGTTTGTGCACCACGTAGTCACGTTTCGTTGTTCGTTTATTGTTTATCTGAAGTTTCACTTGGAAATAAAGATGTGGAACTCTACGTACGCTGCACCTTGGTCCAGTTCTTACGACAACCGTGACAGTAGAATTATAGTGAAGACATCAAAACTATGACATAACACACATGGAATCATGTAGTAACCAAAAAAGTATTAAATAAATCAAAATGTATTTTATATTCTTGAAAGTAGCCACCCCATTGCCACTTTTGACTAGTACCGTATATCCTTCTGACTCCATGGTACACATTAATCTGTGGCCACCACACTGATCTACTAGTAGCCTGAATAAGCACAGGGCTGATTTGAAACTAGAAGATATGAGTAGAGTGTTAGGTTACTGTAAAAAAATAAAAAAGAGCATCATAAACATCAGTAAGTCAAACCATTTTTCCCTCTGTCTCCTCGCCAATGTTAATTTAACCTTCTTTCATATTGATGGACTGAAAGACACTTATTGATCGGGCAACAGCAGCTGTTTGGGGAATTCCTGAGAGAGATAGAGAAAATGAGAGAGAGTGAGAAAGAGAGAGAATGAGAGAGAGAGAGGGAGAAACAAAGAGATATATAGAGAGAGAAAGAGAGAGAGAGGGCGGTCGGACAAAGGAGGAGAGGAGAGGGAGGGAGAGAGGAGCGATAAGGAGAGCTGATGTCTAGACAGTAAATACAGAGGGTTGACAGACTGAACTGAACCCATATGAAGCTATACGGGGCATTCAGAAAGTATTTAGACCCCTTGACTTTTTACACATTTTGTTTTACGGCCTTATTCTAAAGTGGATTAAATACATGTTTTTTTCTCATCAATCTACACACAATATCCCATAATGACAAAGTGAAAACAGGTTTTTAGCAAATGTATAAAAGAAAGAAAAAGAAACAAAATACCTTAATTAGTATTCAGACCCTTTGCTATGAGACTTTAAATTGAGCCATGAGGTCGAAGGAATTGTCTGTAGAGCTCTAAGACAAGATTGTGTCGAGGCACAGATCTGGGGAAGAGTACCAAAACATTTCTGCAGCATTGAAGGTTCCAAAGAACACAGTGGCCGTCATCATTCTTAAATGGAAGAAGTTTGGAACCACCAAGAGCTGGCCGCCCGGCCAAACTGAGCAATCGGGCGAGAAGGGCCTTGGTGATGGAGGAGATTCTGCTTGAGGTCTGTCACGTTCTGACCATAGTTCTGTTATTTTATTCTTTGTTTTAGTATGGTCAGGGCGTGAGTTGGGGTGGGCAGTCTGTTGGTTTTTGTGTTCGGCCTAGTGTGGTTCTCAATCAGAGGCAGGTGCCGTTAGTTGTCTCTGATTGAGAATCATACTTAGGTAGGCTGGGTTTCACTGTTGGTTTGTGGGTGTTTGTTTCCGCGTGAGTGTTTGTTGCCACAGGGTACGGTTTCGGTTTCATGTTTATTGTTTTGTAGTGTTCAGTTTATGTCTTTAAATAAATGTGCATTTTAAGGTGAGGCATGGGGAGGGTCTCTACGTGGGGTGTGCCAGCACAGATAGTCTACGGTGTTTTGACTATAAGCGCTTTTCGTGTCCACATAAAGGCCGTAGACAAGGTGAGGGTACAAGCGTCAGTGGGGGAAATTGAGGTCAACGTGCAGGTGGCCATGAGACGCAGGCAACAGAGGCTGGGTCTAGTCAGGTCATAGATGGTGGTGTAGATAAGGCTGGGTCTAGTCATGCTATTGATGGTGGTGTAGATGAGGCTGGGTCTAGTCAGGTCATAGATGGTGGTGTAGATAAGGCTGGGTCTAGTCATGTTATAGATGGGGGTGTAGATAAGGCTGGGTCTAGTCATGCTATTGATGGTGGTGTAGATAAGGCTGGGTCTAGTCATGCTATTGATGGTGGTGTAGATGACGCTGGGTCTAGTCATGCTATAGATGGTGGTGTAGAGGAAGCTGGGTCTAGTCATGCTATTGATGGTGGTGTAGATGAGGCTGGGTCTAGTCATGCTATTGATGGTGGTGTAGATGAGGCTGGGTCTAGTCATGCTATTGATGGTGGTGTAGATGAGGCTGGGTCTAGTCATGTTATAGATGGGGGTGTAGATAAGGCTGGGTCTAGTCATGCTATTGATGGTGGTGTAGATAAGGCTGGGTCTAGTCATGCTATTGATGGTGGTGTAGATGAGGCTGGGTCTAGTCATGCTATAGATGGGGGTGTAGATGAGGCTGGGTCTAGTCATGCTATAGATGGGGGTGTAGATGAGGCTGGGTCTAGTCCTGCTATAGAGGGTGGTAGATGAGGCTGGGTCTAGTCATGCTATAGATGGGGGTGTAGATGAGGCTGGGTCTAGTCCTGCTATAGAGGGTGGTAGATGAGGCTGGGTCTAGTCCTGCTATAGAGGGTGGTAGATGAGGCTGGGTCTAGTCCTGCTATAGAGGGTGGTAGATGAGGCTGGGTCTAGTCATGCTATAGAGGGTGGTAGATGAGGCTGGGTCTAGTCATGCTATAGATGGGGGTGTAGATGAGGCTGGGTCTAGTCCTGCTATAGAGGGTGGTAGATGAGGCTGGGTCTAGTCCTGCTATAGAGGGTGGTAGATGAGGCTGGGTCTAGTCATGCTATAGATGGGGGTGTAGATGAGGCTGGGTCTAGTCCTGCTATAGAGGGTGGTAGATGAGGCTGGGTCTAGTCCTGCTATAGAGGGTGGTAGATGAGGCTGGGTCTAGTCATGCTATAGATGGGGGTGTAGATGAGGCTGGGTCTAGTCCTGCTATAGAGGGTGGTAGATGAGGCTGGGTCTAGTCATGCTATAGATGGGGGTGTAGATGAGGCTGGGTCTAGTCCTGCTATAGAGGGTGGTAGATGAGGCTGGGTCTAGTCCTGCTATAGAGGGTGGTAGATGAGGCTGGGTCTAGTCCTGCTATAGAGGGTGGTAGATGAGGCTGGGTCTAGTCATGCTATAGAGGGTGGTAGATGAGGCTGGGTCTAGTCATGCTATAGATGGGGGTGTAGATGAGGCTGGGTCTAGTCCTGCTATAGAGGGTGGTAGATGAGGCTGGGTCTAGTCCTGCTATAGAGGGTGGTAGATGAGGCTGGGTCTAGTCATGCTATAGATGGGGGTGTAGATGAGGCTGGGTCTAGTCCTGCTATAGAGGGTGGTAGATGAGGCTGGGTCTAGTCCTGCTATAGAGGGTGGTAGATGAGGCTGGGTCTAGTCATGCTATAGATGGGGGTGTAGATGAGGCTGGGTCTAGTCCTGCTATAGAGGGTGGTAGATGAGGCTGGGTCTAGTCATGCTATAGATGGGGTGTAGATGAGGCTGGGTCTAGTCCTGCTATAGAGGGTGGTAGATGAGGCTGGGTCTAGTCCTGCTATAGAGGGTGGTAGATGAGGCTGGGTCTAGTCATGCTATAGATGGGGGTGTAGATGAGGCTGGGTCTAGTCCTGCTATAGAGGGTGGTAGATGAGGCTGGGTCTAGTCATGCTATAGATGGGGGTGTAGATGAGGCTGGGTCTAGTCCTGCTATAGAGGGTGGTAGATGAGGCTGGGTCTAGTCCTGCTATAGAGGGTGGTAGATGAGGCTGGGTCTAGTCCTGCTATAGAGGGTGGTAGATGAGGCTGGGTCTAGTCATGCTATAGAGGGTGGTAGATGAGGCTGGGTCTAGTCATGCTATAGATGGGGGTGTAGATGAGGCTGGGTCTAGTCCTGCTATAGAGGGTGGTAGATGAGGCTGGGTCTAGTCCTGCTATAGAGGGTGGTAGATGAGGCTGGGTCTAGTCCTGCTATAGAGGGTGGTAGATGAGGCTGGGTCTAGTCCTGCTATAGAGGGTGGTAGATGAGGCTGGGTCTAGTCCTGCTATAGATGGGGGTGTAGATGAGGCTGGGTCTAGTCCTGCTATAGAGGGTGGTAGATGAGGCTGGGTCTAGTCCTGCTATAGAGGGTGGTAGATGAGGCTGGGTCTAGTCCTGCTATAGAGGGTGGTAGATGAGGCTGGGTCTAGTCATGCTATAGATGGGGGTGTAGATGAGGCTGGGTCTAGTCCTGCTATAGAGGGTGGTAGATGAGGCTGGGTCTAGTCCTGCTATAGAGGGTGGTAGATGAGGCTGGGTCTAGTCATGCTATAGATGGGGGTGTAGATGAGGCTGGGTCTAGTCATGCTATAGATGGGGGTGTAGATGAGGCTGGGTCTAGTCCTGCTATAGAGGGTGGTAGATGAGGCTGGGTCTAGTCCTGCTATAGAGGGTGGTAGATGAGGCTGGGTCTAGTCCTGCTATAGAGGGTGGTAGATGAGGCTGGGTCTAGTCCTGCTATAGAGGGTGGTAGATGAGGCTGGGTCTAGTCATGCTATAGATGGGGGTGTAGATGAGGCTGGGTCTAGTCATGCTATAGATGGGGGTGTAGATGAGGCTGGGTCTAGTCATGCTATAGATGGGGGTGTAGATGAGGCTGGGTCTAGTCATGCTATAGATGGGGGTGTAGATGAGGCTGGGTCTAGTCATGCTATAGATGGGGGTGTAGATGAGGCTGGGTCTAGTCATGCTATAGAGGGTGGTAGATGAGGCTGGGTCTAGTCCTGCTATAGAGGGTGGTAGATGAGGCTGGGTCTAGTCATGCTATAGAGGGTGGTAGATGAGGCTGGGTCTAGTCCTGCTATAGAGGGTGGTAGATGAGGCTGGGTCTAGTCCTGCTATAGAGGGTGGTAGATGAGGCTGGGTCTAGTCATGCTATAGAGGGTGGTAGATGAGGCTGGGTCTAGTCATGCTATAGAGGGTGGTAGATGAGGCTGGGTCTAGTCCTGCTATAGAGGGTGGTAGATGAGGCTGGGTCTAGTCCTGCTATAGAGGGTGGTAGATGAGGCTGGGTCTAGTCATGCTATAGATGGGGGTGTAGATGAGGCTGGGTCTAGTCATGCTATAGATGGGGGTGTAGATGAGGCTGGGTCTAGTCATGCTATAGATGGGGGTGTAGATGAGGCTGGGTCTAGTCCTGCTATAGAGGGTGGTAGATGAGGCTGGGTCTAGTCATGCTATAGAGGGTGGTAGATGAGGCTGGGTCTAGTCATGCTATAGAGGGTGGTAGATGAGGCTGGGTCTAGTCATGCTATAGATGGGGGTGTAGATGAGGCTGGGTCTAGTCCTGCTATAGAGGGTGGTAGATGAGGCTGGGTCTAGTCCTGCTATAGATGGGGATGTAGATGAGGCTGGGTCTAGTCATGTTATGCTAGTGGATGAGGAGAGTATAGTGGGTAAGCGGCTACGGGGGTGGAGGAGGGTGTCATGCGGAAGAGGAAAAAGGGAGAGAAGAAAGGCGGTGGGAGGGGAGAGGTTGGGAGGGGAGAGGTTGGGAGGGGAGAGGCTGGGAAGGGAGAGGCTGGTGTGGTCCAGGCCACTAAGGAACCTTTGTCCGGTGCTGGGGTGGAGGCCCTGATTAGAGAGGAAGGGCAGGTGGTCAGGGTGGGAGTTGGAGACGAGGAGGAAGGTAAGTCTGAGGAAGAGGACGATGAGGTGGTTTTCTGTTCAGACTCCTCCTTAATGGGTCCAGAGCTGACAGCCAGTTGGGCAGAGGGGTAAAAGTGCACGGTGAGGGAATGTTCCTGAATGAGACGAAAGGGAAAAAGAAGGTTCATCTTGAAGCTTTTGCAATCCGGGAAAGTTTGTAAGACACACAATGAAAAATGAGGGGCATGGTGTCCTCTCATCCAGGAAATGTTTGAGGAAGTGGGTCACAACTGTGTGTAAGGGTCTACCTTCACACTCTGTTTAGAGTAATCGTTTTTTTCTGGCACTGGAGATTTGAGATTTGATATTGGTCTATTTCTTTGCTGGCTTTTCTCCCACTTCTTATGGAGACTCTTCAGGTAGGATTCGCTTCATATACATGGCTCCAGAGATACGGGAAAGAGGAGTGTGTTGAGTGAATATGTAAAACCCCAAAAAGTACAGGTGTTGTTTCTGCAGGAGGTGCATAGTGATGTGGTGAATGAAGTCGATTGGGGGATCTGGTGGAAAGGGTCAAGTGTGCTGAGCCATGGAATAAATGTTCTCTCATCCTCAGAGGCTAGGAGAGTATTGGGGGAACTAGAGCGTTGTATTAGTGGTAGAGATAGAGGTAGAGATGGTTGGGCAAGGCAATGTAGGTCTCCATGATAATTTAGCTGAACTAAATAGGGACCTGGGCAATTTCATCCAGGTTAAAGCAAAGGGAACACGTGTAAGAGCTAGGTTATCCATGCTCAAGGAGATGGATGCTCCTTATTCTTTGGTTTGGATATGGCTGTTGAATGGGCAGGTGACCTGTGGTGGGGGAGATGCGGGAGTGGACTGTGGAGTTTAATACTGAGTTTGTATAGGGCAGAATTGTGTGATATATATGCCATTTAGCGGACGCTTTTATCCAAAGCGACTTACAGTCATGTGTGCATACATTCTACGTATGGGTGGTCCCGGGAATCGAACCCACTACCCTGGCGTTACAAGCGCCATGCTCTACCAACTGAGCTACAGGACATGCCTGTGATCCTATGTGTGCTCAGGTTTTGTTTGCAGAACTCCCTAAACTCTCTCTGGCACATAGGGATAAAAATGGACATTCCTCTGTTGTCCCATGAACTGGCAGAGGCCGATGGATTCCAGTGGAGTTTTTGAAAAAATTCTGGTGAATAATTGGACTGGACTTCCTTTGCGTGTACCATGAGTGCGTTTGGTAGGAGAGTTACCAATGAGCTGACATGGGGCGGTTCTGACTCTCCTTCCCAAGGAAGGGGACTTGTGTGAACTTAAGAACTGGAGGCCTGTGGTATTACTCTGTGCAGACTACAAGGTATTTGCCAAGGTCCTCTCTAACAGACTGAAGTCCCATCTGGACTCTATAGTACATAAGGACCAAACATATTGTGTACCGGGACACTCAATCAGACAACCTGTTCTTAATCAGGGACATGTTGGACTTGTTGAGAGTTTCTAATGTTTGTTTATTTCACCTTTATTTAACCAGGTAGGTTAGTTATTTCACCTTTATTTAACCAGGTAGGTTAGTTATTTCACCTTTATTTAACCAGGTAGGTTAGTTATTTCACCTTTAATTTAACCAGGTAGGTTAGTTATTTCAACTTTATTTAACCAGGTAGGTTAGTTGAGAACAAGTTCTCATTACAACTGCGACCTGGCCAAGATAAAGCATAGCAGTGCGACATAAACAACACAGAGTTACACATGGAATAAACAAACGTACAGTCAATAACACAATAGAAAAAATAAAGTCTATACAGTGTGTGCAAATGGCGTGCGGTAAGGCAATAATTAGAACATAGTAGTTGAGTAATTACAATTTAGCAAATTAACACGAGTTATAGATGAACAGATTATGATGTGCAAGTAGAAATACTGGTGTGCAAAAGAGCAGAAAAGTAAATAAAAACAATATGGGGATGAGGTAGGTAGATTGGGTGGGCTATTTACAGATGGACTATGTACAGCTGCAACGATTGGTTAGCTGCTCAGATATCTGATGTTTAAAGTTAGTGAGGGAAATATAAGTCACTAGCTTCAGCTATATTTGCCATTCGTTCCAGTCATTGGCAGCAGAGAACTGGAAGGCGGCCAAAGGAGGTGTTGGCTTTGGGGATGACCAGTGAGATATACCTGCTGGAGCGCATGCTACATGTGGGTGTTATCATGACCAGTGAGCTGAGATAAGGCGGAGCTTTACCTAGCATAGACTTATAGACTTATAGATACAGTATGTAGCGAGGGCCAGCCGGACTAGAGCATACAGGTTGCAGTGGTGGGTGGTATAAGGGGCTTTGGTGACAAAATGGATGGCACTGTGATGGACTGCATCCAGTTTGCTGAGTAGACTATTGGAAGCTATTTTGTAAATGACATCGCCGAAGTTGAGGATCGGTAGGATAGTCAGTTTGACGAGGGAATGTTTGGCGGCATGAGTGAAGGAGGCTTTGTTGCGAAATAGGAAGCCGATTTTGGATTGGAGATGTTTAATATGAGTCTGGAAGGAGAGTTTACAGTCTAGCCAGACACCTAGGTATTTGTAGTTGTCCACATATTCTAAGTCAGAACCGTCCAGAGTAGTGATGCTAGTCAGGCCGGCGGGTGCGGGCAGCGAACGGTTGAAAAGCATGCATTTGGTTTTACTAGCGTTTTAAGAGCAGTTGGAGGCCACGGAAGGAGTGTTGTATGGCATTGAAGCGTGTTTGGAGGTTAGTTAACACTGTGTCCAAAGACGGGCCAGATGTATACAGAATGGTGTCGTCTGCGTAGAGGTGGATCAGGGAACACCCGCAGCAAGAGCAACATCGTTGATATATACAGAGAAAAGAGTCGGCCCGAGAATTGAACCCTGTGGTACCCCCATAGACTGTCTGAGGTCCGGACAACAGGCCCTCTGATTTGACACACTGAACTCTGTCTGAGAAGTAGTTGGTGAACCAGGCGAGGCAGTCATTTGTGAACTTTGGACTGGTCTCTTTAGACAAAGAGAATGCTTTTGATAGAGTGGGAGAATCTGTTTAATGTGATGTCTGTTTGGGTTTGGGGAAAAGTTTTGGCCTGTGTGGAGATGTGTATGCTGGGGCGTCATGTATGCTCAAGGTGGGAGGGGGGCTCAGTAGGCCAGTCTGGGTGAGACATTAGACAAGGATACCTTCTATCGGGGCAGTTATATACACTAGCCATTGAGCCACACTCCCTATGCAGGAGACTGCAGGGAGGGGGTCAGGAAGAACTGGGAGGGGCTGTCACTGACAGTGGTGTCAAGACCGGCCAGGTGGAGGTGGTTCCTGTCATATAGAGGGAGGGTGAGCAGGGTGGCTGCATTCTGACTAAAGGCGGCACAGAGACTGCTGTACCCTACTGATGTTGGCTGGTGGGAAACCGCATGCACACTGCTGAGGAGAGCTGGCGGATTAAGGTTGAGCCGGCAGCTATTCATCATGAGGCTGGAGAGGCTGAGTACAGCAGGTCTCTCAGATTTTTACTCTGTGGTGCTGAGGGCCTGGCAGCTGTTAAGGCCCACATGAGAAGGGGGTGTGGAGCCTGGGCAACCCAGCCAGCCTTTTGAGATCAGTCCAGTCTGCCGACCAGTTGGAATGTCTGCGTGAGAGGTTTGGGGTGGAGTTTACTGTCAGGATGTTTATAATTGGGTGCAGCTATTCGAATAAGGAAAAGGCCAAATGTGTGTGTGTGTGTGGTTGAATTTAGTTTGCTCAGGCAAAGTTGGCTAACAAGGAGGAACAGGGTCAAAGGTGGTGTCAAATGTGGGAGGATAACAGACCCTTTACTACTATTTATTTTCCGCGATGATACAAGGCGCATACATAAATATTTTTTTAAATGTTTACTTTCACAGTGATAGCGACTCCGACTGGGAGCAGCCAGCCGGACCCCTGCTGTCTCCGGCTCCACACCTACCCCCGCCCGGCCATCTAGAGGTGTGAAGACACAAACAAAGAAGCGGAGGAAGGGAAGTGTGGAACCTGCTGGCAGAGAGGTAGAGGGGCAATGACACTCTGTGCTGGAGGAGGATGTGGAGCCACGGCCTCCAATATTCAGACCAAAAAGGCCACCAGGACCTCAGCTGGACATGACGTCGAAATACAGCCCCATGCAACTTTTTCAACTGTTTTTCACCCCGTCAGTTGTTGATTCCCTGGTGTATAATACAAACAAGTATGGGGCTAAGAAGCAAGCAGGAAATAAAGAGGCCTGGAAGCCCATTTCCATGTCAGACCTTTTCTGCTACAGTACCTTTCGCTGGTGAAGTTAAAAACCCTAAAGGATTACAGGAAAACATCCCCACTCTATCCACTGCCTTTCCCCCCCACTGTCATGTCCTCTACGAGGTTTCTAAATATCTCACGGGCGCTTCACATTAGTGACCCAAAAGTTGATGAGGACAATGACAGGACGAGAGGCACCGCAAGGTTTGACAGGCTCTGCAAAGTCAAATCTCTCTACCCCAGCATGGTTGAGGCCTGCAAGACCCATTTTTAGCCCGCCCAGCACTTGTCCATAGATGTGAGAATGGTAGCTGCAAAGGCCAGAATTGGCCTAAAACAATACATGCGTCACAAACCAACAAAATGGGGTTACTAGCGGTTTGTTTTGACTGAGTCTGTGTGTGCCTACACGTGCAATTTGTTTGTTTGAGGGGAAAAGCAGTTTTGCGACTGGGTAAGGGACTCGGTCATGATCCTGTCATGGAGTTATTGGATTTTCAACTGCTGAGGAAGGGCTACAAACTGATCACAGACCTGAGGAAGGGCTACAAACTGATCACAGACCTGAGGAAGGGCTACAAACTGTTCACAGACCTGAGGAAGGGCTACAAACTGATCACAGACCTGAGGAAGGGCTACAAACTGATCACAGACCTGAGGAAGGGCTACAAACTGTTCACAGACCTGAGGAAGGGCTACAAACTGATCACAGACCTGAGGAAGGGCTACAAACTGATCACAGACCTGAGGAAGGGCTACAAACTGTTCACAGACCTGAGGAAGGGCTACAAACTGTTAACAGACCTGAGGAAGGGCTACAAACTGTTCACAGACCTGAGGAAGGGCTACAAACTGTTCACAGACCTGAGGAAGGGCTACAAACTGATCACAGACCTGAGGAAGGGCTACAAACTGATCACAGACCTGAGGAAGGGCTACAAACTGTTCACAGACCTGAGGAAGGGCTACAAACTGATCACAGACCTGAGGAAGGGCTACAAACTGTTAACAGACCTGAGGAAGGGCTACAAACTGATCACAGACCTGAGGAAGGGCTACAAACTGTTAACAGACCTGAGGAAGGGCTACAAACTGATCACAGACCTGAGGAAGGGCTACAAACTGTTAACAGACCTGAGGAAGGGCTACAAACTGATCACAGACCTGAGGAAGGGCTACAAACTGATCACAGACCTGAGGAAGGGCTACAAACTGTTCACAGACCTGAGGAAGGGCTACAAACTGTTCACAGACCTGAGGACGGGCTACAAACTGTTCACAGACCTGAGGAAGGGCTACAAACTGTTCACAGACCTGAGGAAGGGCTACAAACTGTTCAGACCTGAGGAAGGGCTACAAACTGATCACAGACCTGAGGAAGCTGGATGTGTGGGCTTGTGGCACCATTTGGACCAACAGAATGGGCTTTCCGAAGACAAAGGTGAACGACATGCCTAAGCGGGATACCATGCGATGGATCCGTGAAGATGGCCTGCTGTTTGTGAGGTGGATGGACACCAGAGAGGTGGCGATGTGCTCCACTATCCACAAGTCCTTCAGCGACGATAACGTCGTCAGGCATGTGAACAACGCTACTGGGGCATGGACCACCAAAAAATGTCCCCATTCCTGCAGCTATCAAGGACTACCACAAGGGCATGGGAGGTGTAGACTTATCAGACGTACTGATGGGGTACTACAATGTTCTCCATAAGACAAAGAAACGGTACAAGACATTGTTTTATCATTTCATTGACATTGCTGTGGTGAATTCCTTCATCCTGCAGAAGGAAATGGTGAAGAGCTGTGGACAGACCCCCATCTCACAGCTAGCCTTCAGGGAGCTGCTCATCCGGGAGCTTGCTGGCTATAGCACTAAGTCCACTGCATCACCTTCTGCCCCCTCTACCTCTGCCCCCTCTACTCCTGCCACCAGGGGTGTTCATATGCCAAAGTTCATAACTGCAGGCATGAATGTGCCTCAGGGCCAAAAGGGCACAGCATGGATGCGTCGTTGTTAGTTCTTTGTCACATGAAGTCCCACATCACGTGCACCACTTGTTCGGTTTGCCTCTGCTTTACAGCAGAAAGAGACTGCATGGGGACATGGCACCAGCAGCAAAATATTGTGTAGAGGACTGAGGGTCTTCCAAAAGGTCTACCCCTGTTTTTTTTGTATATGTTTTTAAAAAATATACATTTTTATATGTTAGCTTTTTGATATGTTGTGTGTATATAGTTATATCATTTCACCAATTAGGCCACTTGGGTACATTTGGGCAACTTGTGTGGGACACCTGGGTGACTTCATGCTAAATGTCATGTAGCTCACCCATTCCTGAAGTTATCAGCCTGAAACTTTGCACAACTACAGGTGCCCTCTTGCGTTCTCTATCTAAATTATCTCCAGAATCCTATCTGACTGTTTGGCTATTCTAGTACATGTGAAAGATAATACTACAACAATAAAAAACAGAAAACGTATGCACTTTATCTTTTCTTCTACCAGATCTACTGTGTTATATTCTCCTACATTCAATTAACATTTCCACAAACTTCAGAATGTTTCCATTCAAATGATACCAATAATATGCATATCCTTGCTTCTGGGCCTGAGCTACAGGCAGTTAGATTTGAGAAGGGATGCAGCCATAAGAAGTTAATGGGATGGTCTCTGTGACTTAGGGTAGAATTGGAGTTCTATAAAATGATAAACAGTGTGGAGGTGTTTCAGGAGATATGGTGTGTCGCGGGGGGCCATCTGTACAGCTGGGGAAGATGGGTTGGATATACAGTTGTGATGTGGGGTAAAGGGCAAGGTGATTATGCAGCACATGTGAAGGGTGTGTACTAGAGGTGAAGTCAGGTGCAGGAGAGCAGAGTGTAGTTAACAGGCGCACTTTTTATTCCGGTCCAAACGAAAGCACATAAGTACATAAAACACAGGCGGGTAACAATACCCACAACATGAAAACAATTTCACACAAAGACATGGAGGGGAACAGAGGACTAAATGCATTGTGTGATTAGGGAATGAAAACCAGGTGTGTATGGAAACAAGACAAAACAAATGGAAATATGAAAAATGGAGCGGAGATGTCACGGTTGTTGAAAAGGTTGGTCCAAGGCGCAGCGTGTGAGTTCCACAATATCCCACAACCCAGGTGGAAACCATATCCCACAACCCAGGTGGGAACCATATCCCACAACCCAGGTGGAAACCATATCCCACAACCCAGGTGGAAACCATATCCCACAACCCAGGTGGAAACCATATCCCACAACCCAGGTGGGAACCATATCCCACAACCCAGGTGGAAACCATATCCCACAACCCAGGTGGAAACCATATCCCACAACCCAGGTGGAAACCATATCCCACAACCCAGGTGGGAACCATATCCCACAACCCAGGTGGAAACCATATCCCACAACCCAGGTGGAAACCATATCCCACAACCCAGGTGGGAACCATATCCCACAACCCAGGTGGAAACCATATCCCACAACCCAGGTGGGAACAATATCCCACAACCCAGGTGGGAACCATATCCCACAACCCAGGTGGGAACAATATCCCACAACCCAGGTGGGAACAATATCCCACTACCCGGGTGGGAACAATATCCCACTACCCGGGTGGGAACAATATCCCACTACCCGGGTGGGAACAATATCCCACTACCCGGGTGGGAACAATATCCCACTACCCGGGTGGGAACAATATCCCACAACCCAGGTGGGAACCATATCCCACAACCCAGGTGGGAACAATACCCCACAACCCTGGTGGGAACAATATCCCACAACCCAGGTGGAAACCATATCCCACAACCCGGGTGGAAACCATATCCCACAACCCGGGTGGAAACCATATCCCACAACCCGGGTGGAAACCATATCCCACAACCCGGGTGGAAACCATATCCCACAACCTGGGTGGAAACCATATCCCACAACCCGGGTGGGAACAATATCCCACAACCCGGGTGGGAACAATATCCCACAACCCGGGTGGGAACAATATATCCCACAACCCGGGTGGGAACAATATCCCACAACCCGGGTGGGAACAATATCCCACAACCCGAGTGGAAACAATATCCCACAACCCGGGTGGAAACAATATCCCACAACCCGGGTGGAAACAATATCCCACAACCCTGGTGGAAACAATATCCCACAACCCGGGTGGGAACAATATCCCACAACCAGGGTGGGAACAATATCCCACAACCCGGGTGGAAACAATATCCCACAACCCGGGTGGAAACAATATCCCACAACCCGGGTGGAAACAATATCCCACAACCCTGGTGGAAACAATACCCCACAACCCTGGTGGGAACAATATCCCACAACCCGGGTGGGAACAATATCCCACAACCCGGGTGGAAACAATATCCCACAACCCTGGTGGAAACAATACCCCACAACCCTGGTGGGAACAATATCCCACAACCCGGGTGGGAACAATATCCCACAACCCGGGTGGAAACAATATCCCACAACCCTGGTGGAAACAATATCCCACAACCCGGGTGGGAACAATATCCTACAACCCTGGTGGAAACAATATCCCACAACCCGGGTGGAAACAATATCCCACAACCCGAGGGGAAACAATATCCCACAACCCGGGTGGAAACAATATCCCACAACCCGGGTGGAAACAATATCCCACAACCCTGGTGGAAACAATATCCCACAACCCGGGTGGGAACAATATCCCACAACCCGGGTGGGAACAATATCCCACAACCCAGGTGGAAACAATATCCCACAACCCGGGTGGAAACAATATCCCACAACCCGGGTGGAAACAATATCCCACAACCCTGGTGGAAACAATACCCCACAACCCTGGTGGGAACAATATCCCACAACCCGGGTGGGAACAATATCCCACAACCCGGGTGGAAACAATATCCCACAACCCTGGTGGAAACAATATCCCACAACCCTGGTGGAAACAATATCCCACAACCCGGGTGGAAACAATATCCCACAACCCTGGTGGGAACAATATCCCACAACCCGGGTGGGAACAATATCCCACAACCCGGGTGGAAAAAATATCCCACAACCCTGGTGGAAACAATATCCCACAACCCTGGTGGAAACAATATCCCACAACCCGGGTGGAAACAATATCCCACAACCCGGGTGGAAACAATATCCCACAACCCTGGTGGGAACAATATCCCACAACCCGGGTGGGAACAATATCCCACAACCCGGGTGGGAACAATATCCCACAACCCGGGTGGGAACAATATCCCACAACCCGGGTGGAAACAATATCCCACAACCCTGGTGGGAACAATATCCCACAACCCGGGTGGGAACAATATCCCACGACCCGGGTGGGAACAATGGTGAACTTACGTATGATCCCCAATTAGAGACAACGATAATCAGCTGCCTCTAATTGTGAACCATACCAAGTACACCAACATAGAAATAGGAAAACTAGAACCCCCCCTAGTCACACCCTGACCTACAACATCAAGGGCTCTCTATGGTCAGGGTGTGACGGGTGATGGCTAGAAAGCCGGTGACGCCGGTGATGCCCGAACATGGAGAGGAGCCGACTTCGGCGGAAGTCGTGACAGCACAGGGGATATTTTTTTTTTAAAGGGGGGGTGGTGAGGTTGTATCATTAAAGAAATACAAAGTTTTAAAGTGTTTCTCTCGCTCTCCTTCCAGCCAGGCCAGAGGGGTAAACTACTGGGCACTTCAATGTCATTAAAAAAAACATTGGTTGGGTTGTCAACTAACGTGAATTCAACATGAAATCAACTAAAAATGTCATCACATTGACTCAACGTTGTCACATTACATTTTTGTTGTTGTTGAAATGACATGGGAACAATGATGATTCAACCTGTTTTTGCCCAGTGGGGACTGTCTAATCCCCCCAGCCAGCCTTCCATTACAGGCTGCCCGCTAAGCTGTGTGTGTCAGGGCTCTGCTTACAGTGAAGAGGAAGAGGCTCCATGGAGGGAGGCAGCAGATCAGCCATCGATTGATCAATCAGTCCCGGTCCTTCTCCCACGTCTGCTGCTCCACAGTGATCAGCCAGGACAGAGCCATGACCTGTTCCCCTGTCACTGTCAGCCCCCATCTATGTACAGCAGCACCAAGGGCAGAATGGGGCTTACACACAAACACTTCCTGCATAGATATGAGACTGTAGAAAGGAGATGTTAGGAGTACTGTAGAGTATGATTTGTCCTCCATTTTGTATCATTATCCAGAGGGAAATGGTTTGGAGATGAAAGTACCCGGCTCTTATAGACATCTCCACTGAGTCATCGCCACATACTGTAGCTATATGCCAAGAAGGCTGGACCTGTGTGTGTCTATTTCTACATAATGTCTGGCTGCAGACTGGCACAGCTCCCTCCTGTTTATTTATTGTCTCTCCTCCTACCCATTGGCCAACAGATTACTTCATGGGACGCCCAATATCCCCAGGACAGACAGAGACAGTCATATCCCCAGGACAAACAGAGACAGTCATATCCCCAGGACAAACAGAGACAGTCATATCCCAGGACACACAGAGACAGTCATATCCCCAGGACAGACAGAGACAGCCATATCCCCAGGACAGACAAAGACAGTCATATCCCCAGGACAGACAGAGACAGTCATATCCCCAGGACAGACAGAGACAGCCATATCCCCATAAGAGAGACAGCCATATCCCCAGGACAGACAAAGACAGCCATATCCCCAGGACAGACAAAGACAGCAATATCCCCAGGACACACAGAGACAGTCATATCCCCAGGACAGACAGAGACAGTCATATCCCCAGGACAGACAGAGACAGTCATATCCCCAGGACAGACAGAGACAGCCATATCCCCAGGACACACAGAGACAGTCATATCCCCAGGACAAACAGAGACAGTCATATCCCCAGGACAGACAGAGACAGTCATATCCCCAGGACAGACAGAGACAGTCATATCCCCAGGACAGACAGAGACAGACATATCCCCAGGACAGACAGAGACAGCCATATCCCCAGGACACACAGAGACAGTCATATCCCCAGGACAAACAGAGACAGTCATATCCCCAGGACAGACAGAGACAGACATATCCCCAGGACAGACAGAGACAGTCATATCCCCAGGACAGACAGAGAAAGCCATATCCCCAGGACAGACAGAGACAGTCATATCCCCAGGACAGAGAGAGACACTGTGGGCAGGTCCAGCTCTTTTCCCCTCCCACAGCCACCGCCTCCATTCTAGAGGCACTACTCATACTGTCCTCACAAGTGGAGCATAATGGGAACGCATTTCTTGGCAGACACTGTGTATGGAAATTCATTTTCTCCCTCTCATCCCATTTCACTCCCAGGTCCCAGCAGACTCTTCTCCTACTGCCTGGAGTTTGTTCCAGGATGCTCACTCAAATCTCTGACCATGCTACTAACTAACAAGCGATTGCATTGTCCACAACAGAGATCTGTGGTTCTGCGAGGTTCAAAGCTGCAAACACAAAGGCAAAGAGAGAAGTCTCTACAGGCCCATTTAGAAGAGACTGGCTGATTCATCAGTACGCTTAAGAGATGATCACTTTATACTGTAGAGGATTTCATCTAAACAGAATGTCGATGGCCAACAGAGAATCATTATCCCTTGTTGAGTGCAAACGGCTGAATCAATATTATAAAGTAGTTACTTTTATCCCAGGAATAAATGGTTCTACATAAAAACCTCAGATGGCGAAGTAAAGAGAAGTGGTCTTTTCCATTTATCTGCAGGAACCAATGATTTATGTTTAATACTGTACATATCTTGTAAATCAGCAAGCTGAGAGTTTCTCATGTTCTGTTTTTCTGTTTGCCCAAGTTCTTTGCCTGAGGACGACAACAACCCTGAAATCGAAGGCCTTCTCCTGAGACAGATGACCTCCACACCACTGCTCATACACCGGACGTTTGCCTTCTCTGTTCTCTTTCCACTCTATATTTTTACAGACCAGCTACACTGACAATGTTAACTGGTACTTCTCCCTCTTTCTATCCAGCCTCTGCAGCGTTCTAAAGGGGAGTACTGGACTAACAGAGACAATCTAGAATCCACCCTACTATTTATTTATTTTACCTTTATTTAACCAGGCAAGTCAGTTAAGAACAAATTCTTATTTTCAATGACGGCCTAGGGTGGGTTAACTGGTCTAGGAACAGTGGGTTAACTGCCTGTTCAGGGGCAGAACGACAGATTAGTACCATGTCAGCTCGGGGGTTTGAACTTGCAACCTTCCGGTTCCTAGTCCAACTCTCTAACCACTAGGCTACCCTGCCGCCCCTACTATGACAACTGTAACTATTGTCTTGGAGAGATGAGACCCCCCAGAGAGCCAGAGAGACACTATGGGCCAATGAGAGGGCCAGTGAGGGCCAGAGTGGGTCAGATGGCCAGTGAGTGTCAGAGAGTGTCAGAGAGAGTCAGTGAGGGCCAGTGAGAGCCTGATAGCCAGTCAGAGTCCGTTAGAAATGTACAGACTAAGAGGCTGATTTGGTTTTGAACCTGGCGACTCCAGGATTCTATATTAGGGATTCTGTCTCCACATGCTCAGTTCTTTCCAGGTGCTCATGTCATGGTATTACCTCACACTGATAGGATATAAAATGTCCGGTTTTCATCCAGCCACTGGCTCCTAGCGTGGGATGATGGCTTGTTTGTTCACCACAAGACTCATCAATGGCCTCTTGTTTGGTGAGGGAAAATCTATTTCATGCATGGGCTGTTGTAACACTACAGGCATCTTGGCATGGCATGTTCCCCAGCCCATCACTGTGTCCTACGTCCCATCCTCCCTCACTGTCTCCCTCCCAGCTAGAACACAACAGACTGACGAAGGACAACCACACAACCCAAGCAAACAACAATGAGTCTATTACAAAATATGTTTTTCCTTCCCAAATTCCATCTCACTCCAACAGTGGGGGTGGGGGTGGGGTGGGGTTGAGGCTTGTTGTTTGGCTCGGTTAAAAGGCTCACGTTCACCAACAGTGGGGGGGTTGAGGCTTGTTGTTTGGCTCGGTTAAAAGGCTCACGTTCACCAACAGTGGGGGGGTTGAGGATTGTTGTTTGGCTCGGTTAAAAGGCTCACGTTCACCAACAGTGGGGGTTGAGGCTTGTTGTTTGGCTCGGTTAAAAGGCTCACGTTCACCAACAGTGGGGGGGTTGAGGCTTGTTGTTTGGCTCGGTTAAAAGGCTCACGTTCACCAACAGTACTCCTGCTGCCACACTACTTTCTAAAACGCTGCTGTGTGTAGGAAGAGTACACAGGAGGAGATTAGACATGTCATGAGGACTAATGGTGGCCAGTGTAAAAGGTGCATGGTGTGCTCTGCCTAAAGCCATGACAATACAGTGAGAGGAGAGGACATGTGTTCAGGAAGACAGTCAAACACTATCAGCTGATTGTGAGCTCTCAGATGGACTGTGTTTCTGAGCTAAACGCCTGAGACCTGAGACAGGTTAGGAAAAAGACCTGCTGTCCACCAGCACTACTTAACAATACACACCACCCACATCACCCACAACCACCAGCCCAGTCCTACACACCACCCACATCACCCACAACCACCAGCACTACTTAACCCTACACACCACCCACATCACCCACAACCACCAGCCCAGTCCTACACACCACCCACATCACCCACAACCACCAGCACTACTTAACCCTATACACCACCCACACCACCCACAACCACCAGCACTACTTAACCCTATACACCACCCACATCACCCGCAACCACCAGCCCAGCCCTACACACCACCCACATCACCAGCACTACTTAACCCTATACACCACCCACACCACCCACAACCACCAGCACTACTTAACCCTACACACCACCCACATCACCCACAACCACCAGCACTACTTAACCCTACACACCACCCACATCACCCACAACCACCAGCACTACTTAACCCTACACACCACCCACACCACCCACAACCACCAGCACTACTTAACCCTATACACCACCCACATCACCCACAACCACCAGCCTACACACCACCCACAAATACAAATTCCATTAAGACACTGTTGCCCTAGAGCACACAAAAAACTATACATGCCTGGCCTAAACATCAGCGCCACAGGTAACTTCCACAAAGCTGTGAACGATCTGAGAGACAAGACAAGAAGGGTATTCTATGCCATTAAAAGGAACATAAAAATCAACATACCAATTAGGATTTGGCTAAAAATACTTGAATCAGTCATAGAGCCCATTGCCCTTTATGGTTGTGAGGTCTGGGGTCCGCTCACCAACCAAGACTTCACAAAATGGGACAAACACCAGATTGAGACTCTGCATGCAGAATTCTGCAAAAATATCCTCCTTGTACAACGTAGAACACCAAATAATGCATGCAGAGCAGAATTAGGCCGATACCCACTAATTATCAAAATCCAGAAAATATATGTTAAATTCTACAACCACCTAAAAGGAAGCGATTCCCAAACCTTCCACAACAAAGCCATCACCTACAGAGAGATGAACCTGGAGAAGAGTCCCCTAAGCAAGCTGGTCCTGGGGCTCTGTTCACAAACACAAACACACCCCACAGACCCCAGGACAGCAGCACAATTAGACCCAAGCAAATCATGAGAAAACAAAAAGATAATTACTTGACACATTGGAAAGAATGAACAAAACAACAGAGCAAACTATTTGGCCCTAAACAGAGCAAACAGCGGCAGAATACCTGACCACCATGACTGACCCAAAATTAAGGAAAGCTTTGACAATGTACAGACTCAGTGAGCATAGCCTTGCTATTGAGAAAGGCCATTGTAGACAGACCTGGCTCTCAAGAGAAGGCAGGCTATGTGCTCACTGCCCACAAAATGAGGTGGAAACTGAGCTGCACTTCCTAACCTCCTGTCCAACGTATGACCATATTAGAGATACATATTTCCCTCAGATTACACAGATCCACAAAGAATTCGAAAACAAATCCAATTTTGATAAACTCCCATATCTACTGGGTGGAATTCCACAGTGTGCCATCACAGCAGCAAGATTTGTGACCTGTTGCCACAAGAAAAGGGCAACCAGTGAAGAACAAACACTATTGTAAATACAACTCATATTTATGCTTATTTATTTTCCCTTGCGTTCTTTAACCATTTGTACATTGTTATAACACTGTATATATATATATATATATATATATATATATATATATATATATATATATACTGTATGTATAATTTGACATTTGTAATGTCTTTATTGTTTTGACATTTCTGTATGTGTAATGGTTACTGTTAATTGTTATTGTTTATTTCACTTTTGTATATTATCTACCTCACTTGCTTTAGCAATGTTAACACATGTTTCCCATGCCAATAAAGCCCCTTGAATTGAATTGAATTGAGAGAGAATGTGGGCAGGGAATGAGAGAGAGAGACTGTAGGCAGGGAATGAGAGAGAGAGACTGTGGGCAGCGAATGAGAGAGAGACCGTGGGCAAGGAATGAGAGAGAGAGAGACTGTGGGCAGGGAATGAGAGAGAGACTGTGGGCAGGGAATGAGAGAGAGAGACTGTGGGCAGCGAATGAGAGATACAGAGAGAGACTGGGCAGGGACTGTGGGCAGAAAGAGAGAGAGAGACTGTGGGCAGGGAATGAGAGAGAGAGAGACTGTGGCCAGGGAATGAGAGAGAGAGAGAGAGACTGTGGCCAGGGAATGAGAGAGAGACTGTGGGCAGGGAATGAGAAAGAGAGACTGTGGGCAAGGAATGAGAGAGAGACTGTGGGCAAGGAATGAGAGAGAGACAGAGAGACTGTGGGCAGGGAATGAGAGAGAGAGAGACTGTGGGCAGGGAATGAGAGAGAGAGACTGTTGGCAGGGAATGAGAGAGAGACTGTGGGCAGGGAATGAGAGAGAGACTGTGGGCAGGGAATGAGAGAGAGACTGTGGGCAGGGAATGAGAGAGAGACTGTTGGCAGGGAATGAGAAAGAGAGACTGTGGGCAGGGAATGAGAAAGAGAGACTGTGGGCAGGGAATGAGAAAGAGAGACTGTGGGCAGGGAATGAGAAAGAGAGACTGTGGGCAGGGAATGAGAGAGAGACTGTGGGCAGGGAATTAGAGAGAGACTGTGGGCAGGGAATGAGAGAGAGACTGTGTGCAGGGAATGAGAGTGAGACTGTGTGCAGGGAATGAGAGAGAGACTGTGGGCAGGGAATTAGAGAGAGACTGTGGGCAGGGAATTAGAGAGAGACTGTGGGCAGGGAATTAGAGAGAGACTGTGGGAAGGGAATGAGGGAGAGACTGTGGGCAGGGAATTAGAGAGAGACTGTGGGCAGGGAATGAGAGAGAGAATGTGGGCAGGGAATGAGAGAGAGAATGTGGGCAGGGAATGAGAGAGAGACTGTGGGCAGGGAATGAGAGAGAGACTGTGGGCAGGGAATGAGAGAGAGACTGTGGGCAGGGAATGAGAGAGAGACTGTGGGCAGGGAATGAGAGAGAGACTGTGGGCAGGGAATGAGGGAGAGACTGTGGGCAGGGAATGAGGGAGAGACTGTGGGCAGGGATTGAGTGGGAGACTGTGGGCAGGGAATTAGAGAGAGACTGTGGGCTGGGAATGAGAGAGAGAGACTGTGAGCAGGGAATGAGAGAGAGAGACTGTGAGCAGGGAATGAGAGAGAGAGACTGTGGGCAGGGAATGAGAGAGAGACTGTGAGCAGGGAATGAGAGAGAGAGACTGTGGGCAGGGAATGAGAGAGAGAGAGAAACTAAACAGATGAAAGAAAGAGGAGAGAGAGGGACGAGAGATCTATAGAGACAGACAGTAAGAGAATGAGCATGAAGGAGAAGGGAGATGAAGGGAGATTTACATATGTTGTAGCGAGAAAACGGCAACCACCTTGCTGTGCTCCAGAGCACGCAGGAAGGGCTCCTATTGGCTGATACTGGCGGAGAGAGTAACCAGCATCCAAGGCACGTTGCCCCCTAACACCGTTACCACAGCAACAGCTTGCATAATAAACAAGACCACGTGAGCACCGGCAGTTTGGAAATGGTTTCTGACCATGGAAGGGAATGGCCCACCTCCACCTGCCTATTCTGACCATGGAAGGGAATGGCCCACCTCCACCTGCCTATTCTGACCATGGAAGGGAATGGCCCACCTCCACCTGCCTATTCTGACCATGGAAGGGAATGGCCCACCTCCACCTGCCTATTCTGACCATGGAAGGGAATGGCCCACCTCCACCTGCCTATTCTGACCATGGAAGGGAATGGCCCACCTCCACCTGCCTATTCTGACCATGGAAGGGAATGGCCCACCTCCACCTGCCTATTCTGACCATGGAAGGGAATGGCCCACCTCCACCTGCCTATTCTGACCATGGAAGGGAATGGCCCACCTCCACCTGCCTATTCTGACCATGGAAGGGAATGGCCCACCTCCACCTGCCTATTCTTCTTCTGGCTGCTTAAAGGCACTACAAGTGGCTTCCTTAGGTGAAACACGAGTAAAAAATAGCATTCTGAAAATATGAAACACTCATTTCTAGGTTTAACAATAAGATAAACACTACAAGTTGGCAGTTGATCTTGTCTCCATTGTCCTGTCTATCATGAAGAGCTCTCAGCAGGCTTCTCTTGCTATTCCGTTGTTCAAGCTGTGCATTTCTCCTGATGCCTTGAGCAGCCCAGGGGGTGTCAGGGAGACAGATTCTCTCTCTCTCTCTGATAGCTAATGGTTTCAAATGGGACTGGCAGAGTGCTGCTAGACTGTGGAGGCTAAGGATGTCTAGAGAACAGACAGACAGACAGACAGACAGACAGACAGACAGACAGACAGACAGACAGACAGACAGACAGACAGGTGGATGGGACAGATGGACAGACGGCTGGATGGAAGGCAGGCAGACGGACAGACAAACAGACAGGTGGACGGGACAGATGGACAGACGGCTGGATGGAAGGCAGGCAGACGGACAGACAAAACAGACAGGTGGACGGGACAGATGGACAGACAGAAGGCTGAGGGTCTTACCTTGGCAGGTGAAGCACTTGACATGGAAGTGGACATTCTGCACACGAACCACCTCTCCCTTACAGACCTCCCGGCAGCGGAGACAGTGAATGGTCACGGCGTTGCCGCTCGGGCTGCCTCCGTAGGCGCTGTGCCGGTAAGGCCCTGCTGGAGACCACAGGAGAGAAGAGGTAAGGTCAGAGGTCACACCGGCTGGACAGCTACCAAGGCCGGCCCTCTCATTAGGCAGGATTATGCGGTCGTCTATGGCGGCAGATTGACGAGGGCAAAATGTTTTGACCCAAACTGACCAAGACTCAGCTCCAACAACAACACATACAACCTCACATAACTCCTCCCCAAAACAATGACAATTTCTCTCAACCAGTGGCACAAGGCTTTTTAGGTGAGTGTTGATGACGCCCTGTGATAAGCAGGGCCCACTTGGTCAAAGGCAGGGGTGGGAAATATTTCTATTCTCCAGGGTGATGTTGGAGAAACTCATGGCTCCACCAACGTTTCGTATTTATTTTGTACCAAACATAAATCCTGTAGCACATATAGGATCTGGCAGAAATCAGATGTGGCCTTTTCTGTGGCCTACAGGTTAGAGATAAAATGGATGACAATGTAATGAGACGGACACTCTTTACATCATGCAGGTTTCTTCGATCAAATACAAACATGTGAAGTCATGTTATCAAACATATCCTAAAAACTGGACGGGTCGAAGTAAGATGGACCATATGAAATGGACAACCACAACTGTTGTTCAGGAGTTTCACCCCATTGTCAGGATCAGTGGTTTCAAGTTTCTATCCATACATTTTTGACAAGCTGATCACAGTGAAAAATAATATACCTCTGCATTTCCCGTTGTGTAAACACATTGCACATATAATCATAATAACTCCTGATAAAGTTGGGTTGCTGATATTGATACTGATAATCAGGACTAATAAACCAATGCAACGGGCCGTTTTACAAACAGTGGGCCTACCACATGGATGGGCATTCATACAATTCCATTTCTGGCAGATATAATAGGCTACACCCCAGTAAGCACGAGCCGATGTCTTTTGGATGTCTTTTTCTGGTGTTTGACAAAAGGTAGGCTTACCATATAGATGGGCGATCATACAGTTCAATTTCAGCCAACACTCTAGGCATCTCAGTAAGCATGGACCGACGCTGACGCCTTTTTGACATCTTTGTTTTGGTGGAGTCCAGAACGGCCTTGATGGTGGGCCTACACCCCAGTAAGCACGAGACGATGTCTTTTTTGGCGTGTTGTACAAACGGTAGACTTATTTTTTTTAACCTTTATTTAACTAGGAAAGTAAGTTAAGAACAAATTCCTATTTCCAATGACGGCTTAGGAACAGTGGGTTAACTGCCTGTTCAGGGGCAGAACAACAGATTTGTACCTTGTCAGTTCAGGGATTTGAACTTGCAACCTTTCAGTGACTAGTCCAATATTCTAAACACTAGGCTACCCCATATAGATGGGCATTCATACAATTCAATTTCAGGCAACACTGTAGTGCGGACCGGCATTGATTTCCACATCCGCGGAGATTGGTTTAAGCCTTCAGCATCCAGAAAATACATATTTACAACGTCTGTAAAATACGTATTTTCGACGTCTTTCGACGTCATTTTGCTTACTGGAGGTATTCTAGTTTTGCTGGGGCAACTACTATACATCTGTCCAATTGTTAAAGAAGCAGACAAAACAGCAGTGGACACAACAGAGAGAAAATTAAGGGACAACATCTGCGGTGGGGTATTGGATGAAAAGATATATTGTGGAAACAGAGACGACGACCCCCCGACCTCTCTCTCACACACACACACACACACACACACACACACACACACACACACACACACACACACACACACACACACACACACACACACACACACACACACACACACACACACACACACACACACACACACACACGCAACCTCTTTAAGATGAAGCCACCGACCAAAGCTGCCATTAAAAAAGAAATGGCACCTTTTGAGAGAGCCAAATAAAGAGTTTCAGTATGGTTGTCAGCGTGACCCTAAATCACAGACAGGGCCATCTTTTAGACCTGCCAACGCAATTAACATGCAGCCAGCAGTGTTGCAGCTGCAAACCACACATTCCTGCAACATCTGCTCTCTGCCGCAGATAACCAGGAGGGCTATTAGGAGGAGAACAGGTGTAGGGAGCTGGGGAGTAGAACAGGGGTAGGGGGCTGAGGAGGAGAACAGGGGTAGGGGGCTGAGGAGGAGAACAGGGGTAGGGGGCTGAGGAGGAGAACAGGGGTAGGGGGCTGAGGAGGAGAACAGGTGTAGGGAGCTGGGGAGGAGAACAGGGGTAGGGGGCTGGGGAGTAGAACAGGGGTAGGGGGCTGAGGAGGAGAACAAGGGGTAGGGGGCTGAGGAGGAGAACAGGGGTAGGGGGCTGAGGAGGAGAACAGGGATAGGGGGCTGAGGAGGAGAACAGGGGTAGGGGGCTGAGGAGGAGAACAGGGGTAGGGGGCTGAGGAGGAGAACAGGGGTAGGGGGCTGAGGAGGAGAACAGGGGTAGGGGGCTGAGGAGGAGAACAGGGGTAGGGGGCTGGGGAGGAGAACAGGGGTAGGGGGCTGGGGAGGAGAACAGGGGTAGGGGGCTGGGGAGGAGAACAGGGGTAGGGGGCTGGGGAGGAGAACAGGGGTAGGGGGCTGAGGAGGAGAACAGGGGTAGGGGGCTGGGGAGGAGAACAGGGGTAGGGGGCTGGGGAGGAGAACAGGGGTAGGGGGCTGAGGAGGAGAACAGGGGTAGGGAGCTGGGGAGGAGAACAGGGGTAGGGAGCTGGGGAGGAGAACAGGGGTAGGGAGCTGGGGAGGAGAACAGGGGTAGGGGGCTGAGGAGGAGAACAGGGGTAGGGGGCTGGGGAGGAGAACAGGGGTAGGGGGCTGGGGAGGAGAACAGGGGTAGGGGGCTGGGGAGGAGAACAGGGGTAGGGGGCTGGGGAGGAGAACAGGGGTAGGGAGCTGGGGAGGAGAACAGGGGGTAGGGAGCTGGGGAGGAGAACAGGGGTAGGGGGCTGAGGAGGAGAACAGGGGTAGGGGGCTGGGGAGGAGAACAGGGGTAGGGGGCTGGGGAGGAGAACAGGGGTAGGGAGCTGGGGAGGAGAACAGGGGTAGGGGGCTGAGGAGGAGAACAGGGGTAGGGGGCTGGGGAGGAGAACAGGGGTAGGGGGCTGAGGAGGAGAACAGGGGTAGGGGGCTGGGGAGGAGAACAGGGGTAGGGGGCTGGGGAGGAGAACAGGGGTAGGGAGCTGGGGAGGAGAACAGGGTAGGGAGCTGGGGAGGAGAACAGGGGTAGGGGGCTGAGGAGGAGAACAGGGGTAGGGGGCTGGGGAGGAGAACAGGGGTAGGGGGCTGGGGAGGAGAACAGGGGTAGGGAGCTGGGGAGGAGAACAGGGGTAGGGGGCTGAGGAGGAGAACAGGGGTAGGGGGCTGGGGAGGAGAACAGGGGTAGGGGGCTGAGGAGGAGAACAGGGGTAGGGGGCTGGGGAGGAGAACAGGGGTAGGGGGCTGGGGAGGAGAACAGGGGTAGGGAGCTGGGGAGGAGAACAGGGGTAGGGAGCTGGGGAGGAGAACAGGGGTAGGGGGCTGAGGAGGAGAACAGGGGTAGGGGGCTGGGGAGGAGAACAGGGGTAGGGGGCTGGGGAGGAGAACAGGGGTAGGGAGCTGGGGAGGAGAACAGGGGTAGGGGGCTGAGGAGGAGAACAGGGGTAGGGGGCTGAGGAGGAGAACAGGGGTAGGGGGCTGAGGAGGAGAACAGGGGTAGGGGGCTGAGGAGGAGAACAGGGGTAAGGGGCTGAGGAGGAGAACAGGGGTAGGGGCTGAGGAGGAGAACAGGGGTAGGGGGCTGAGGAGGAGAACAGGGATAGGGGGCTGAGGAGGAGAACATGGGTAGGGGGTTTAGGAGGAGAACAGGGGTAGGGGGCTGAGGAGGAGAACAGGTGTAGGGAGCTGGGGAGGAGAACAGGGGTAGGGGGCTGGGGAGGAGAACAGGGGTAGGGGGCTGGGGAGGAGAACAGGGGTAGGGGGCTGGGGAGGAGAACAGGGGTAGGGGGCTGAGGAGGAGAACAGGGGTAGGGGGCTGGGGAGGAGAACAGGGGTAGGGGGCTGGGGAGGAGAACAGGGGTAGGGGGCTGAGGAGGAGAACAGGGGTAGGGGCTGGGGAGGAGAACAGGGGGGCTGGGGAGGAGAACAGGGGTAGGGAGCTGGGGAGGAGAACAGGGGTAGGGGGCTGGGGAGGAGAACAGGGGTAGGGGCTGAGGAGGAGAACAGGGGGTAGAACAGGGGTAGGGGGCTGGGGAGGAGAACAGGGGTAGGGGCTGGGGAGGAGAACAGGGGTAGGGAGCTGGGGAGGAGAACAGGGGTAGGGGGCTGAGAGGAGGAGAACAGGGGTAGGGGGAGGAGAACAGGGGAGGGGGCTGGGGAGGAGAACAGGGGTAGGGGCTGGGGAGGAGAACAGGGGTAGGGGCTGAGGAGAGAACAGGGGTAGGGGGCTGAGGAGGAGAACAGGGGTAGGGGGCTGAGGAGGAGAACAGGGGTAGGGGGCTGAGGAGGAGAACAGGGGTAAGGGGCTGAGGAGGAGAACAGGGGTAGGGGGCTGAGGAGGAGAACAGGGGTAGGGGGCTGAGGAGGAGAACAGGGATAGGGGGCTGAGGAGGAGAACATGGGTAGGGGGTTTAGGAGGAGAACAGGGGTAGGGGGCTGAGGAGGAGAACAGGTGTAGGAGGCTGAGGAGGAGAACAGGGGTAAGGAGCTGAGGAGGAGAACAAGGGTAGGGGGCTGAGGAGGAGAACAGGGGTAGGGGGCTGAGGAGGAGAACAGGTGTGCAGGTGGTTCTGTTAGAGGTCGACCTCTAGTTTCTGTCCACATCCTAAACCACAGAACAATGCCACGTTAGCGGAAAGAAACAAAACCACATATAATAAGATCGCTGTGGTTCAAATTTGACATCAACAGCTATCTCATTGTATGTGATATTCTGATTTACTCTAGTTTGTCCCAACTGGGCATCTCTTCAATTCTTATTCTGTCTTTTTACTGTTGTTTTTATTTCTTTACTATTGTTCACCTAATACCTTTTTTGCACTATTGGTTGGTTAGAGCCTGTAAGTAAAGCATTTCACTGTATCCGTCGCATGTGACAAATGTGATATTCATGTGTTTCCTGCTCGGCTGCTCCTTGTATTGAACATTGATCAAATCAAATCAAATGTTATTTGTCACATACACATGGTTAGCAGATGTTAATGCGAGTGTAGCGAAATGCTTGTGCTTCTAGTTCCGACAATGCAGTGATAACCAACAAGTAATCTAACTAACAATTCCAAAACTACTGTCTTATACACAGTGTAAGGGGATAAAGAATATGTACATAAGGATATATGAATGAGTGATGGTACAGAGCAGCATACAGTAGATGGTATCGAGTACAGTATATACATATGAGATGAGTATGTAGACAAAGTAAACAAAGTGGCATAGTTAAAGTGGCTAGTGATACATGTATTACATAAGGATGCAGTCGATGATATAGAGTACAGTATATACGTATGCATATGAGATGAATAATGTAGGGTAAGTAACATTATATAAGGTAGCATTGTTTAAAGTGGCTAGTGATATATTTACATCATTTCCCATCAATTCCCATTATTAAAGTGGCTGGAGTTGGGTCAGTGTCAATGTCAGTGTGTTGGCAGCAGCCACTCAATGTTAGTGGTGGCTGTTTAACAGTCTGATGGCCTTGAGATAGAAGCTGTTTTTCAGTCTCTTGGTCCCAGCTTTGATGCACCTGTACTGACCTCGCCTTCTGGATGATAGCGGGGTGAACAGGCAGTGGCTCGGGTGGTTGATGTCCTTGATGATCTTTATGGCCTTCCTGTAACATCGGGTGGTGTAGGTGTCCTGGAGGGCAGGTAGTTTGCCCCCGGTGATGCGTTGTGCAGACCTCACTACCCTCTGGAGAGCCTTACGGTTGAGGGCGGAGCAGTTGCCGTACCAGGCGGTGATACAGCCCGCCAGGATGCTCTCGATTGTGCATCTGTAGAAGTTTGTGAGTGCTTTTGGTGACAAGCCGAATTTCTTCAGCCTCCTGAGGTTGAAGAGGCGCTGCTGCGCCTTCTTCACGACGCTGTCAGTGTGAGTGGACCAATTCAGTTTGTCTGTGATGTGTATGCCGAGGAACTTAAAACTTGCTACCCTCTCCACTACTGTTCCATCGATGTGGATAGGGGGGTGTTCCTTCTGCTGTTTCCTGAAGTCCACAATCATCTCCTTAGTTTTGTTGACGTTGAGTGTGAGGTTATTTTCCTGACACCACACTCCAAGGGCCCTCACCTCCTCCCTGTAGGCCGTCTCGTCGTTGTTGGTAATCAAGCCTACCACTGTTGTGTCGTACGCAAACTTGATGATTGAGTTGGAGGCGTGCGTGGCCACGCAGTCGTGGGTGAACAGGGAGTACAGGAGAGGGCTCAGAACGCACCCTTGTGGGGCCCCCGTGTTGAGGATCAGCGGGGAGGAGATGTTGTTGCCTACCCTCACCACCTGGGGGCGGCCCGTCAGGAAGTCCAGTACCCAGTTGCACAGGGCGGGGTCGAGACCCAGGGTCTCGAGCTTGATGACGAGCTTGGAGGGTACTATGGTGTTGAATGCCGAGCTGTAGTCGATGAACAGCATTCTCTGATGGCACAATGATCGCGTTTGACTGAGCAGGATTGGTCTCAAAGCCATGATGACATAATACCCAGTGATGAAGAAAAAAGAATGTAACCCAGAGCATAGGTCTATGACTGTGAGTGACAACAACACCTGGGGAGACATTAACACAGCCTGGGAGACATTAACACAGCCTGGGGAGACATTAACACAGCCTGGGGAGACATTAACACAGACTGGGGAGACATTAACACAGCCTGGGGAGACATTAACACAGCCTGGGAGACATTAACACAGCCTGGGAGACGTTAACACAGCCTGGGAGACATTAACACAGCCTGGGAGACGTTAACACAGCCTGGGGAGACATTAACACAGCCTGGGAGACATTAACACAGCCTGGGGAGACATTAACATAGTCTGGGGAGACATTAACACAGCCTGGGGAGACATTAACACAGACTGGGGAGACATTAACACAGACTGGGGAGACATTAACACAGCCCGGGGAGACAACAACATAGCCTGGGGAGACATTAACACAGCCTGGGGAGACATTAACACAGCCCGGGGAGACAACAACATAGCCTGGGGAGACATTAACACAGCCTGGGGAGACATTAACACAGCCTGGGGAGACATTAACACAGCCTGGGGAGACATTAACACAGACTGGGGAGACATTAACACAGCCTGGGGAGACAACAACATAGCCTGGGGAGACATTAACACAGCCTGGGAGACATTAACACAGCCTGGGGAGACATTAACACAGCCTGGGGAGACATTAACACAGCCTGGGGAGACATTAACACAGACTGGGGAGACATTAACACAGCCTGGGGAGACAACAACACAGCCTGGGAAGAGATTAACACAACCTGGGGAGACAACAACACAGCCCGGGCAGTTATTAACACAGCCTGGGGAGACATTAACACAGCCTGGGGAGACAACAACACGGCCTGGGGAGACATCAACACAGCCTGGGGAGACAACAACACAGCCTGGGGAGACAACAACACAGCCTGGGGAGACAACAACACAGCCTGGAGAGACAACAACACAGCCTGGGGAGACATTAACACAGCCTGGGAGACATTAACACAGCCTGGGAGACATTAACACAGCCTGGGAGACATTAACACAGCCTGGGGAGACATTAACACAGCCTGGGGAGACATTAACACAGCCTAGGGAGACATTAACACAGCCTCGGGAGACATTAACACAGCCTGTGAGACATTAACACAGCCTGGGGAGACATTAACACAGCCTGGGAAGACAATAACACAGCCTGGGGAGACAATAACACAGCCTTGGGAGACATTAACACAGCCTGGGGAGACATTAACACAGCCCGGGGAGACAACAACATAGCCTGGGAGACATTAACACAGCCTGGGGAGACATTAACACAGCCCGGGGAGACATTAACACAGCCTGGGGAGACATTAACACAGCCTGGGGAGACATTAACACAGCCTGGGGAGACAACAACACAGCCTGGGAAGAGATTAACACAGCCTGGAGAGACATTAACACAGCCTGGGAGACATTAACACAGCCTGGGGAGACATTAACACAGCCTGGGAAGACAATAACACAGCCTGGGAGACATTAACACAGCCTGGGGAGACATTAACACAGCCTGGGGAGACAATAACACAGCCTGGGGAGACATTAACATAGCATGGGGAGACAACAACACAGCCTGGAGAGACAACAACACAGCCTGGGGAGACATTAACATAGTCTGTGGAGACATTAACATAGCCTGGGGAGACAACAACACAGCCTGGAGAGACAACAACACAGCCTGGGGAGACATTAACACAGCCTGGGGAGACAACAACATAGCCTGGAGAGACAACAACACAGCCTGGAGAGACAACAACACAGCCTGGGGAGACATTAACACAGCCTGGGGAGACATTAACACAGCCTGGGAAGACATTAACACAGCATGCAATACTATCAAGCTTATCACAGGCTTGAGGTAGGGTGAAAGGAGCCACAAAGCAAATAGGAAATGGATCAATTTACTGATATGATATACTATAGCATGTCAGGATTACATCTCCCTAAGCCTACAGCATGCCAGAGATGCAAATATGTACAATGTGTGTATGTCAAATGTTCAGTCATGCCACATGGTTGACCACAACCTGGATATTCCCACAACTGTATCAGTGAGATTCTTATGCTGTGAGAAATTCATGCTGGCTGGACATATGAACGGTGGGTTTTGGTCCAGCCAGCATCACCTCTATTAGGAGGTCGTCCTCAACTCCAGCTTTACTTCTGAAACTAGCAGAAATACAGTAATTTGAAACAAAGTCTGCCTGCGCTTGTTTTATCTTTCTCTAACTAGACTCTGGGAGGATTACTGTTCACGAGGGCTTCCATTAACAGAGGGCTGAAAATGGAACTAAAATAGGATGAAAGTAGAAGACATATTGAGCTGTGGTGACCGGTGGCTGACCTACCTGCTGACTACCTTGATGTCTCAGTGAGACAGCCAGCCAGCCAGCCAGCCAGCCAGCCGGCCGGCCGGACGGACGGACGGACGGACGGACGGACAGACAGATGGACCAGACAGGCAGACAGATGGACCAGACAGGCAGACGGACAGCCAGACAGGCAGACAGATGGACCAGACAGACAGACAGACAGATGGATGGACCAGACAGGCAGACAGATGGACCAGACAGGCAGACAAACAGACGGACAGCCAGACAGGAAGGCATACAGACGGACAGACAGGAACTTACTGGAGATAATATATTGGCTTAGACTGGGCTTGACAGTCACACATTTCCCAGGGTTCTTGGAAAGCCACCCACTCTCAAGAGATCAAGTAGGATTTTTTATCAAATTCATTACAAAGTGTCTTTTCCAGTGTCAGCGCTTTGGAGGAGAAGGCAACGCTAAGAGGGTATCCTAGGACGATGTTAGGCCCAGGGTCTAAAGTTGTCCAGCTGAATGTATTCACAGCAGGGCGTGATATAGAACAGAACAGCCACGGCAGTCCCAGATGAATCTGTGACATACTATACCAAGAGGAGAGGGGAGTGGGGAGAGGAGAGGGGAATAGTGGGGAGAGGAGTGGGGAGAGGAGAGGGGAGTGGGGAGAGAAGAGGAGAGGGGAGGAGAGGAGGAGTGGGGAGAGTAGAGGGGGGAGAGTGGGGAGAGGAGAGGGGAGTGGGGAGAAAAGGAGAGTTTGGATGGGGAGGACATGTGTAATCTCCTCCCATGCTTCTTGATGACGAGGCGTGCGACACACGCACACAGAGGGGTGGGGAGGAGGCAGAGCAGGATTACAGTCTCTCATCCCCTGTGTGGAGCTGTCTAAAGGGGTGGGGAGGAGGCAGAGCAGGATTACAGTCTCATCCCCTGTGTGGAGCTGTCTAAAGGGGTGGGGAGGAGGCAGAGCAGAATTACAGTCTCTCATCCCCTGTGTGGAGCTGTTTAAAGGGGTGGGGAGGAGGCAGAGCAGGATTACAGTCTCTCATCCCCTGTGTGGAGCTGTCTAAAGGGGGGAGGAGGCAGAGCAGGATTACAGTCTCTCATCCCCTGTGTGGAGCTGTTTAAAGGGGTGGGGAGGAGGCAGAGCAGGATTACAGTCTCTCATCCCCTGTGTGGAGCTGTCTAAAGGGGGGAGGAGGCAGAGCAGGATTACAGTCTCTCATCCCCTGTGTGGAGCTGTCTAAAGGGGTGGGGAGGAGGCAGAGCAGGATTACAGTCTCATCCCCTGTGTGGAGCTGTCTAAAGGGATGAGGAGGAGGCAGAGCAGAATTACAGTCTCTCATCCCCTGTGTGGAGCTGTCTAAAGGGGTGGGGAGGAGGCAGAGCAGGATTACAGTCTCTCATCCCCTGTGTGGAGCTGTCTAAAGGGGTGAGGAGGAGGCATAGCAGGATTACAGTCTCTCATCCCCTGTGTGGAGCTGTCTAAAGGGGTGGGGAGGAGGCAGAGCAGGATTACAGTCTCTCATCCCCTGTGTGAAGCTGTCTAAAGGGGGGAGGAGGCAGAGCAGGATTACAGTCTCTCATCCCCTGTGTGGAGCTGTCTAAAGGGGTGGGGAGGAGGCAGAGCAGGATTACAGTCTCTCATCCCCTGTGTGGAGCTGTGTAAAGGGGTGGGGAGGAGGCAGAGCAGGATTACAGTCTCTCATCCCCTGTGTGGAGCTGTCTAAAGGGGTGGGGAGGAGGCAGAGCAGGATTACAGTCTCTCATCCCCTGTGTGGGCTGTCTAAAGGGGTGGGAGGAGGCAGAGCAGGATTACAGTCTCATCCCCTGTGTGGAGCTGTCTAAAGGGGTGGGGAGGAGGCAGAGCAGGATTACAGTCTCTCATCCCCTGTGTGGAGCTGTCTAAAGGGGGGAGGAGGCAGAGCAGGATTACAGTCTCTCATCCCCTGTGTGGAGCTGTCTAAAGGGGTGGGGAGGAGGCAGAGCAGGATTACAGTCTCTCATCACCTGTGTGGAGCTGTCTAAAGGGGTGAGGAGGAGGCATAGCAGGATTACAGTCTCTCATCCCCTGTGTGGAGCTGTCTAAAGGGGTGGGGAGGAGGCAGAGCAGGATTACAGTCTCTCATCCCCTGTGTGAAGCTGTCTAAAGGGGGGAGGAGGCAGAGCAGGATTACAGTCTCTCATCCCCTGTGTGGAGCTGTCTAAAGGGGTGGGGAGGAGGCAGAGCAGGATTACAGTCTCTCATCCCCTGTGTGGAGCTGTGTAAAGGGGTGGGGAGGAGGCAGAGCAGGATTACAGTCTCTCATCCCCTGTGTGGAGCTGTCTAAAGGGGTGGGGAGGAGGCAGAGCAGGATTACAGTCTCTCATCCCCTGTGTGGAGCTGTCTAAAGGGGTGGGGAGGAGGCAGAGCAGGATTACAGTCTCTCATCCCCTGTGTGGAGCTGTCTAAAGGGGTGGGGAGGAGGCAGAGCAGGATTACAGTCTCATCCCCTGTGTGGAGCTGTCTAAAGGGGTGGGGAGGAGGCAGAGCAGAATTACAGTCTCTCATCCCCTGTGTGGAGCTGTCTAAAGGGGTGGGGAGGAGGCAGAGCAGGATTACAGTCTCTCATCCCCTGTGTGGAGCTGTCTAAAGGGGGAGGAGGCAGAGTAGGATTACAGTCTCTCATCCCCTGTGTGGAGCTGTCTAAAGGGGTGGGGAGGAGGCAGAGCAGGATTACAGTCTCATCCCCTGTGTGGAGCTGTCTAAAGGGGTGGGGAGGAGGCAGAGCAGGATTACAGTCTCATCCCCTGTGTGGAGCTGTCTAAAGGGGTGGGGAGGAGGCAGAGCAGGATTACAGTCTCTCATCACCTGTGTGGAGCTGTCTAAAGGGGTGGGGAGGAGGCATAGCAGGATTACAGTCTCTCATCCCCTGTGTGGAGCTGTCTAAATCCTACTGGGCCCTGCTAAAGGGGTGAGGAGGAGGCATAGCAGGATTACAGTCTCATCCTCTGTGTGGAGCTGTCTAAAGGGGTGGGGAGGAGGCAGAGCAGGATTACAGTCTCTCATCACCTGTGTGGAGCTGTCTAAAGGGGTGGGGAGGAGGCAGAGCAGGATTACAGTCTCATCCTCTGTGTGGAGCTGTCTAAAGGGGTGGGGAGGAGGCAGAGCAGGATTACAGTCTCTCATCACCTGTGTGGAGCTGTCTAAAGGGGTGGGGAGGAGGCATAGCAGGATTACAGTCTCTCATCACCTGTGTGGAGCTGTCTAAAGGGGTGGGGAGGAGGCAGAGCAGGATTACAGTCTCATCCTCTGTGTGGAGCTGTCTAAAGGGGTGGGGAGGAGGCAGAGCAGGATTACAGTCTCTCATCACCTGTGTGGAGCTGTCTAAAGGGGTGGGGAGGAGGCATAGCAGGATTACAGTCTCTCATCCCCTGTGTGGAGCTGTCTAAATCCTACTGGGCCCTGCTAAAGGGGTGAGGAGGAGGCATAGCAGGATTACAGTCTCTCATCCCCTGTGTGGAGCTGTCTAAAGGGGTGGGGAGGAGGCAGAGCAGGATTACAGTCTCTCATCCCCTGTGTGGAGCTGTCTAAAGGGGTGGGGAGGAGGCAGAGCAGGATTACAGTCTCTCATCCCCTGTGTGGAGCTGTGTAAAGGGGTGGGGAGGAGGCAGAGCAGGATTACAGTCTCTCATCCCCTGTGTGGAGCTGTCTAAAGGGGTGGGGAGGAGGCAGAGCAGGATTACAGTCTCTCATCCCCTGTGTGGAGCTGTCTAAAGGGGTGGGAGGAGGCAGAGCAGGATTACAGTCTCTCATCCCCTGTGTGGAGCTGTCTAAAGGGGTGGGGAGGAGGCAGAGCAGGATTACAGTCTCTCATCCCCTGTGTGGAGCTGTCTAAATCCTTATTAGAGGAGAGGAGTCTTTGGATTTATCGTCTCAAAGCCCCTCCCTCAATGGACATTACTGGAACAATGTCACTCTTAATATATGAGGAGATAAACTGGTTAATCTCTCAGAAGGATGATGTGTTGTGTACAGCAGGCCTAAATGTCAGGATAAAAACAAACAGAAATATGTCCTGATGCCATAAACTTTAATCCAATATGCTGTATTTTCTGTGAGTTATTGATATCTCTGTTATAGCTCTAATCCCCTACAACAGGATCTACAGTAACCCTACAGCATCACAGTTACCATCTGATACTACTGGGCCCTGCTACAGCATCACAGTTACCATCTGATACTACTGGGCCCTGCTACAGCATCACAGTTACCATCTGATACTACTGGGCCCTGCTACAGCATCACAGTTACCCTCTGATACTACTGGGCCCTGCTACAGCATCACAGTTACCATCTGATACTACTGGGCCCTGCTACAGCATCACAGTTACCCTCTGATACTACTGGGCCCTGCTACAGCATCACAGTTACCCTCTGATACTACTGGGCCCTGCTACAGCATCACAGTTACCATCTGATACTACTGGGCCCTGCTACAGCATCACAGTTACCCTCTGATACTACTGGGCCCTGCTACAGCATCACAGTTACCATCTGATACTACTGGGCCCTGCTACAGCATCACAGTTACCCTCTGATACTACTGGGCCCTGCTACAGCATCACAGTTACCCTCTGATACTACTGGACCCTGCTACAGCATCAAAGATACCATCTGATACTACTGGGCCCTGCTACAGCATCACAGTTACCATCTGATACTACTGGGCCCTGCTACAGCATCACAGTTACCATCTGACACTACTGGGCCCTGCTACAGCATCACAGTTACCCTCTGATACTACTGGGCCCTGCTACAGCATCACAGTTACCCTCTGATACTACTGGGCCCTGCTACAGCATTACAGTTACCATCTGATACTACTGGGCCCTGCTACAGCATCACAGTTACCATCTGATACTACTGGGCCCTGCTACAGCATCACAGTTACCCTCTGATACTATTGGGCCCTGCTACAGCATCACAGTTACCCTCTGATACTACTGGGCCCTGCTACAGCATCACAGTTACCCTCTGATACTACTGGGCCCTGCTACTACAGTATCACAGTTAACATCTGATACTACTGGGCCCTGCTACAGCATCACAGTTACCCTCTGATACTACTGGGCCCTGCTACAGCATCACAGTTACCCTCTGATACTACTGGGCCCTGCTACAGCATCACAGTTACCCTCTGATACTACTGGGCCCTGCTACTACAGTATCACAGTTAACATCTGATACTACTGGGCCCTGCTACAGCATCACAGTTACCCTCTGATACTACTGGGCCCTGCTACAGCATCACAGTTACCCTCTGATACTACTGGGCCCTGCTACAGCATCACAGTTACCCTCTGATACTACTGGGCCCTGCTACAGCATCACAGTTACCCTCTGATACTACTGGGCCCTGCTACAGCATCAAAGATACCATCTGATACTACTGGGCCCTGCTACAGCATCACAGTTACCCTCTGATACTACTGGGCCCTGCTACAGCATCACAGTTACCCTCTGATACTACTGGGCCCTGCTACAGCATCACAGTTACCCTCTGATACTACTGGGCCCTGCTACAGCATCAAAGATACCATCTGATACTACTGGGCCCTGCTACAGCATCACAGTTACCATCTGATACTACTGGGCCCTGCTACAGCATCAAAGATACCATCTGATACTACTGGGCACTGCGACAGCATCACAGTTACCATCTGATACTACTGGGCCCTGCTACAGCAACACAGTTACCATCTGATACTACTGGGCCCTGCTACAGCATCACAGTTACCATCTGATACTACTGGGCCCTGCTACTACAGTATCACAGTTAACATCTGATACTACTGGGCCCTGCTACAGCATCACAGTTACCATCTGATACTACTGGGCCCTGCTACAGCATCACAGTTACCATCTGATACTACTGGGCCCTGCTACAGCATCACAGTTACCATCTGATACTACTGGGCCCTGCTACAGCATCACAGTTACCCTCTGATACTACTGGGCCCTTCTACAGCATCTCAGTTACCATCTGATACTACTGGGCCCTGCTACAGCATCAAAGATACCATCTGATACTACTGGGCCCTGCTACAGCATCACAGTTACCATCTGATACTACTGGGCCCTGCTACTACAGCATCACAGTTACCATCTGATACTACTGGGCCCTGCTACTACAGCATCACAGTTACCATCTGATACTACTGGGCCCTACTACTACAGCATCACAGTTACCATCTGATACTACTGGGCCCTGCTACTACAGCATCACAGTTACCATCTGATACTACTGGGCCCTGCTACAGCATCACAGTTACCATCTGATACTACTGGGCCCTGCTACAGCATCACAGTTACCCTCTGATACTACTGGGCCCTGCTACAGCATCACAGTTACCCTCTGATACTACTGGGCCCTGCTACAGCATCACAGTTACCATCTGATACTACTGGGCCCTGCTACAGCATCACAGTTACCCTCTGATACTACTGGGCCCTGCTACAGCATCACAGTTACCATCTGATACTACTGGGCCCTGCTACAGCATCACAGTTACCCTCTGATACTACTGGGCCCTGCTACAGCATCACAGTTACCCTCTGATACTACTGGGCCCTGCTACAGCATCACAGTTACCCTCTGATACTACTGGGCCCTGCTACAGCATCACAGTTACCCTCTGATACTACTGGGCCCTGCTACAGCATCACAGTTACCCTCTGATACTACTGGGCCCTGCTACAGCATCACAGTTACCCTCTGATACTACTGGGCCCTGCTACAGCATCAAAGATACCATCTGATACTACTGGGCCCTGCTACAGCATCACAGTTACCATCTGATACTACTGGGCCCTGCTACAGCATCACAGTTACCATCTGACACTACTGGGCCCTGCCACAGCATCACAGTTACCCTCTGATACTACTGGGCCCTGCTACAGCATCACAGTTACCCTCTGATACTACTGGGCCCTGCTACAGCATTACAGTTACCATCTGATACTACTGGGCCCTGCTACAGCATCACAGTTACCATCTGATACTACTGGGCCCTGCTACAGCATCACAGTTACCCTCTGATACTACTGGGCCCTGCTACAGCATCACAGTTACCCTCTGATACTACTGGGCCCTGCTACAGCATCACAGTTACCCTCTGATACTACTGGGCCCTGCTACTACAGTATCACAGTTAACATCTGATACTACTGGGCCCTGCTACAGCATCACAGTTACCCTCTGATACTACTGGGCCCTGCTACAGCATCACAGTTACCCTCTGATACTACTGGGCCCTGCTACAGCATCACAGTTACCCTCTGATACTACTGGGCCCTGCTACTACAGTATCACAGTTAACATCTGATACTACTGGGCCCTGCTACAGCATCACAGTTACCCTCTGATACTACTGGGCCCTGCTACAGCATCACAGTTACCCTCTGATACTACTGGGCCCTGCTACAGCATCACAGTTACCCTCTGATACTACTGGGCCCTGCTACAGCATCACAGTTACCCTCTGATACTACTGGGCCCTGCTACAGCATCACAGTTACCCTCTGATACTACTGGGCCCTGCTACAGCATCAAAGATACCATCTGATACTACTGGGCCCTGCTACAGCATCACAGTTACCCTCTGATACTACTGGGCCCTGCTACAGCATCACAGTTACCCTCTGATACTACTGGGCCCTGCTACAGCATCACAGTTACCCTCTGATACTACTGGGCCCTGCTACAGCATCAAAGATACCATCTGATACTACTGGGCCCTGCTACAGCATCACAGTTACCATCTGATACTACTGGGCCCTGCTACAGCATCAAAGATACCATCTGATACTACTGGGCACTGCGACAGCATCACAGTTACCATCTGATACTACTGGGCCCTGCTACAGCAACACAGTTACCATCTGATACTACTGGGCCCTGCTACAGCATCACAGTTACCATCTGATACTACTGGGCCCTGCTACTACAGTATCACAGTTAACATCTGATACTACTGGGCCCTGCTACAGCATCACAGTTACCATCTGATACTACTGGGCCCTGCTACAGCATCACAGTTACCATCTGATACTACTGGGCCCTGCTACAGCATCACAGTTACCATCTGATACTACTGGGCCCTGCTACAGCATCACAGTTACCCTCTGATACTACTGGGCCCTTCTACAGCATCTCAGTTACCATCTGATACTACTGGGCCCTGCTACAGCATCAAAGATACCATCTGATACTACTGGGCCCTGCTACAGCATCACAGTTACCATCTGATACTACTGGGCCCTGCTACTACAGCATCACAGTTACCATCTGATACTACTGGGCCCTGCTACTACAGCATCACAGTTACCATCTGATACTACTGGGCCCTACTACTACAGCATCACAGTTACCATCTGATACTACTGGGCCCTGCTACTACAGCATCACAGTTACCATCTGATACTACTGGGCCCTGCTACAGCATCACAGTTACCATCTGATACTACTGGGCCCTGCTACAGCATCACAGTTACCATCTGATACTACTGGGCACTGCTACTACAGCATCACAGTTACCATCTGATACTACTGGGCACTGCTACTACAGCATCACAGTTACCATCTGATACTACTGGGCCCTGCTACAGCATCACAGTTACCATCTGATACTACTGGGCCCTGCTACAGCATTACAGTTACCATCTGATACTACTGGGCCCTGCTACAGCATTACAGTTACCATCTGATACTACTGGGCCCTGCCACAGCATCACAGTTACCATCTGATACTACTGGGCCCTGCTACAGCTTTACAATTACCATCTGATACTACTGGGCCCTGCTACAGCATCACAGTTACCATCTGATACTACTGGGCCCTGCTACAGCATTACAGTTACCATCTGATACTACTGGGCCCTGCTACAGTAGAACCACACTAGTGAGTGCCACTGGCCTCACAGGGAAATCAGCCCTGATAGCTCTAAAATGTGCTGCTAATTGTCCTGGCATGGGTGTGAGTGTGTTCTGCCTGGGAGATTAGTGTCTGAGAAGATGACCCTAGATTGAAGCTGACAGCCAAAGGCTTTGTCTGTAACTACTACAGTAATACTCCTCCCTCACTTAGACAAGAGCAGAGACTAACATTAACATGTTAGAGGCAGGTAGGCTAGTGGTTAGAGAGTTGGACTAGTAACCGGAAGGTTGCTGGATTGAATCCCCGAGCTGACAAGATAAAAAATCTGTCGTTCTGCCACTGAACAAAGCAGTTAACCCACTGTTCCCCGGTAGGCCGTCATTATAAATAAGAATTTGTTCTTAACTGACTTGCCTGGTTAAATAAAGGTAAAATAAATCAAATGAAACCCCAGCGTGATGGAACAGTGGATGACACGTTATGAAAGAGGAACCGATGCTCTATGATCACTTCGACTGTTGTCGTTACTGTCACATACACATGGTTAGCAAGTGTTAATGGTCACATGGTTAGCAGGTGTTAATGGTCACATGGTTAGCAGGTGTTAGTGATCACATGGTTAGCAGGTGTTAGTGATCACATGGTTAGCAGGTGTTAATGGGCACATGGTTAGCAGGTGTTAATGGTCACATGGTTAGCAGGTGTTAATGGGCACATGGTTAGCAGGTGTTAATGGGCACATGGTTAGCAGGTGTTAATGGTCACATGGTTAGCAGGTGTTAATGGGCACATGGTTAGCAGGTGTTAATGGGCACATGGTTAGCAGGTATTAATGTTCACATGGTTAGCAGGTGTTAATGGTCACATGGTTAGCAGGTGTTAATGGGCACATGGTTAGCAGGTGTTAATGGTCACATGGTTAGCAGGTGTTAATGGGCACATGGTTAGCAGGTGTTAATGGGCACATGGTTAGCAGGTGTTAATGGGCACATGGTTAGCAGGTGTTAATGGTCACATGGTTAGCAGGTGTTAATGGTCACATGGTTAGCAGGTGTTAATGGTCACATGGTTAGCAGGTGTTAATGGGCACATGGTTAGCAGATGTTAATGGTCACATGGTTAGCAGGTATTAATGTTCACATGGTTAGCAGGTGTTAATGGGCACATGGTTAGCAGATGTTAATGGTCACATGGTTAGCAGGTATTAATGTTCACATGGTTAGCAGGTGTTAATGGTCACATGGTTAGCATGTTGGCAGCAGACACTCAATGTTAGTGGTGGCTGTTTAACAGTCTGATGGTTTTTCAGTTGCTCGGTCCCCGTGTTGATGCACCTGTACTGACCTCGCCTTCCGGATGATAGCGGGGTGAACAGGTGGCTCGGGTGGTTGTTGTCCTTGATTATCTTTTTGACCTTCCTGTGACATCGGGTGGTGTAGGTGTCCTGGAGAGCAGGTAGTTTGCCCCCGGTGATGCGTTGTGCAGACCTCACTACCCTCTGGAGAGCCTTCCGGTTATGGGCGGAGCAGCTGCCGTACCAGGCGGTGATACAGCCCGACAGGATGCTCTCGATTGTGCATCTGTTAAAGTTTGTGAGTGTTTTTGGTGACAAGCCAAATTTCTTCAGCCTCCTGAGGTTGAAGAGGCGCTGCTGCGCCTTCTTCACGATGCTGTCTGTGTGGGGGACCAATTCAGTTTGTCTGTGATGTGTACGCAGAGGAACTTAAAACTCTCCACCCTCTCCACTACTGTTCCATCGATGTGGATAGGGGGGGTGTTCCCTCTGCTGTTTCCTGAAGTCCACAATCATCTCTTTTATTTTGTTGACATTGAGTGTGAGGTTATTTTCCTGACACCACACTCCGAGGGCCCTCACCTCCTCCCTGTAGGCCGTCTCGTAGTTGTTGGTAATCAAGCCTACCACTGTAGTGTTGTTCGCAAACTTGATGATTGAGTTGGAGGCGTGCATGGCCATGCAGTCGTGGGTGAACAGGGCGTACAGGAGAGGGCTGAGAACGCACCATTGTGGGGACCCAGTGTTGAGGATCAGCGGAGTGGAGATATTTTTACCTACCCTCACCACCTGGGGGCGGCCCATCAGGAAGTCCAGGACCCAGTTGCACAAGGCAGGGTCGAGACCCAGGGTCTCGAGCTTGATGACGAGTTTGGAGGTTACTATGGTGTTAAATGCTGAGCTGTAGTCGATGAACAGCATTCTTACATAGGTATTCCTCTTGTCCAGATGGGTTATGGCAGTGTGCTGTGTGATGGCGATTGCGTCGTCTGTGGACCTATTGGGGCGGTAAGCAAATTGGAGTGGGTCTAGGGTGTCAGGTAGGGTGGAGGTGATATGGTCCTTGACTAGTCTCTCAAAGCACTTCATGATGACGGAGGTGAGTGCTACGGGGCGGTAGTCATTTATCTCAGTTACTTTAGCTTTCTTGGGAACAGGAACAATGGTGGCCCTCTTGAACCATGTGGGAACAGCAGACTCGGATAAGAATGGATTGAATATGTCCGTAAACACACCAGCCAGCTGGTCTGCGCATGGTCTGAGGACGAGGCCGGGGATGCCGTCTGGGCCTGCAGCCTTGCGAGGGTTAACACGTTTAAATGTTTTACTCACGTTGGCTACAGTGAAGGAGAGCCCGCAGGTTTTGGTAGCAGACCGTGTCAGTAGCACTGTATTGTCCTCAAAGCGAGCAAAGAAGTTGTTTAATCTGTCTGGGAGCAAGACATCCTGGTCCGTGACGGGCTGGTTTTCTTTTGTAGTCTGTGATTGACTGTAGACCCTGCCACATACCTCTCAATCCAGGGTTTCTGGTCGGGGAATGTTTTAATAGACGCTGTACAACATCACCGATGCACTTGTTAATAAACTTGCACACCGAATCAGCGTATTCATAAATGTTGTTGTTAGCCGCAATGCAAAACATATCCCAGTCCACGTGATCGAAGCAATCTTGAAGCGTGGAATCCGATTGGTCGGACCAGCGTTGAACAGACCTGAGCGTGGGTGCTTCCTGTTTTAGTTACTCTCTATAGGCTGGGAGCAACAAAATGGAGTCGTGGTCAGCTTTTCCAAAGGGAGGGTGGGGGAGGGCCTTATATGCGTCGTGGAAGTTAGAACAACAGTGGTCTAGGGTTTTGCCAGCCCTGGTAGCACAATCAATATGATGATAGAATTTGGGAAGCCTTGTTTGCAGATAAGCCTTTTTAAAATCCCCAGCTACAATAAATGCATCCTCAGGATATGTGGTTTCCAGTTAACGAGTCCAATAAAGTTCTTTCACTGCCGTCGATGTGTCTGCTTGGGGGGGAATATACACAACTGTGATTATGATCGAAGATAATATTCTTGGTAGATAAAGAGGTCGGCATTTGATTGTGAGGAATTCTAAGTCAGGTGAACAAAAGGATTTGAGTTCCTGTATGTTGTTATCATCACACCATGTCTCGTTAATCATATGGCATACACCCCCGCCCTTCTTCTTACCAGAGAGATGGTTGTTTCTGTTGACGCGATGCGTGAAGAAACCAGGTGGCTGTACCGACTCAGATGGCGTGTCTCGAGTGAGCCATGATTCCGTGAAACAAAGAACGTTACAGTCTCTGATGTCTCTCTGGAATGCTACCCTTACTCGGATTTCATCAACCTTGTTGTCAAGGGACTGGTGGACATTAGCGAGTAGTATGCTCGGGAGCGGTGCGCGATGTGCCTGTCTACGGAGCCTGACCAGAAGACCGCTCCGTCTGCCCCTTCTACGGCGCCATTGTTTTGGGTTGATGGCTGGGATCCGATCCATTGTCCTGGGTGGTAGGCCAACCAGAGTATCCGCTTCGGGAAAGTCATATTCCTGGTCGTAATGTTGGTGAGTTGACGTTGCTCTTATATCCAGTAGTTCCTCCCGGCTGTATGTAATAAAACCTAAGATTACCTGATGTAACAATGTAAGAAATAACACGTAAAAAAAACAAAATACTGCATAGTATCCTAGGAACGCGACGCGAGGTGGCCATCTCTGTCGGAAGTTCTACTTCCGGCGCTACTATAACACCTGGTCAAATCTGTAGTCACAGGCTTCTGCCTCCCAGTGACGGCAGTCCACGTCACCCTGTAACCAGCGGAGAAGAGAGGAGAGGGAGTCAAACCCAGCTGTTTATCCATCACAGAGAACAAAGCCCTGACTGGCATCACTGACACACGCAATCTCACCACGACATCTGGGAAGGAAGAGATGCATGAGACAGACATACAGTTAACTTCACCAGCCACAGCTCCACTCACTGAGTGACAGCTCCCCCTTACCCTCCATTCATCTGTCTCTCTGATGGCACTGTTTATTCCACCAAGGAACGACACCCAAGCTCTCTCTCTCTCTCTCTGTGTGTGTGTGTGTGTGTGTGTGTGTGTGTGTGTGTGTGTGTGTGTGTGTGTGTGTGTGTGTGTGTGTGTGTGTGTGTGTGTGTGTGTGTGTGTGTGTGTGTGTGTGTGTGTGTGTGTGTGTGTGTGTGTGTGTGTGTGTGTGTGTGTGTGTGGAAAATGAGAGATGTAAATCATTCTGTGACAGGAGCCACACACCTGCTTATAACGTGCTGCTGGAATACAATATACAGCTTTACTCCAATAACTTCCCACAATCCACTAGGAAAACAACACACTGTGTTTTGCTGATGAATATTTTAACATTGGGATGGAAATGCTTTGGTCTCGATGACAATGACTAATACTCTCACAAACTCTGTTGTGAGATGTTCTTCCCCTCCATCAGCTGAAGACAACAGCTTCTCCTCTGTCCTCTCTGACTGTTAACTCAACATAACAGCTTCTCCTCTGTCCTCTCTGACTGTTAACAGCTTCTCCTCTGTCCTCTCTGACTGTTAACTCAACATAACAGCTTCTCCTCTGTCCTCTCTGACTGTTAACATAACAGCTTCTCCTCTGTCCTCTCTGACTGTTAACATAACAGCTTCTCCTCTGTCCTCTCTGACTGTTAACATAACAGCTTCTCCTCTGTCCTCTCTGACTGTTAACATAACAGCTTCTCCTCTGTCCTCTCTGACTGTTAACATAACAGCTTCTCCTCTGTCCTCTCTGACTGTTAACATAACAGCTTTTCCTCTGTCCTCTCTGACTGTTAACTCAACATAACAGCTTCTCCTCTGTCCTCTCTGACTGTTAACTCAACATAACAGCTTTTCCTCTGTCCTCTCTGACTGTTAACATAACAGCTTCTCCTCTGTCCTCTCTGACTGTCAACATAACAGCTTCTCCTCTGTCCTCTCTGACTGTCAACATAACAGCTTCTCCTCTGTCCTCTCTGACTGTCAACATAACAGCTTCTCCTCTGTCCTCTCTGACTGTTAACATAACAGCTTCTCCTCTGTCCTCTCTGACTGTTAACTCAACATAACAGCTTCTCCTCTGTCCTCTCTGACTGTCAACATAACAGCTTCTCCTCTGTCCTCTCTGACTGTTAACATAACAGCTTTTCCTCTGTCCTCTCTGACTGTCAACATAACAGCTTCTCCTCTGTCCTCTCTGACTGTCAACATAACAGCTTCTCCTCTGTCCTCTCTGACTGTTAACATAACAGCTTCTCCTCTGTCCTCTCTGACTGTCAACATAACAGCTTCTCCTCTGTCCTCTCTGACTGTCAACATAACAGCTTCTCCTCTGTCCTCTCTGACTGTCAACATAACAGCTTCTCCTCTGTCCTCTCTGACTGTTAACATAACAGCTTCTCCTCTGTCCTCTCTGACTGTTAACTCAACATAACAGCTTCTCCCCTGTCCTCTCTGACTGTTAACATAACAGCTTCTCCTCTGTCCTCTCTGACTGTTAACTCAACATAACAGCTTCTCCTCTGTCCTCTCTGACTGTCAACATAACAGCTTCTCCTCTGTCCTCTCTGACTGTCAACATAACAGCTTCTCCTCTGTCCTCTCTGACTGTCAACATAACAGCTTCTCCTCTGTCCTCTCTGACTGTCAACATAACAGCTTCTCCTCTGTCCTCTCTGACTGTTAACATAACAGCTTTTCCTCTGTCCTCTCTGACTGTTAACAGCTCTGTCCTCTCTGACTGTTAACTCAACATAACAGCTTCTCCTCTGTCCTCTCTGACTGTTAACTCAACATAACAGCTTTTCCTCTGTCCTCTCTGACTGTTAACATAACAGCTTCTCCTCTGTCCTCTCTGACTGTTAACTCAACATAACAGCTTTTCCTCTGTCCTCTCTGACTGTTAACAGCTTCTCCTCTGTCCTCTCTGACTGTCAACATAACAGCTTCTCCTCTGTCCTCTCTGACTGTTAACTCAACATAACAGCTTCTCCTCTGTCCTCTCTGACTGTCAACATAACAGCTTCTCCTCTGTCCTCTCTGACTGTTAACATAACAGCTTCTCCTCTGTCCTCTCTGACTGTCAACATAACAGCTTCTCCTCTGTCCTCTCTGACTGTCAACATAACAGCTTCTCCTCTGTCCTCTCTGACTGTTAACTCAACATAACAGCTTCTCCTCTGTCCTCTCTGACTGTCAACATAACAGCTTCTCCTCTGTCCTCTCTGACTGTTAACATAACAGCTTCTCCTCTGTCCTCTCTGACTGTCAACATAACAGCTTCTCCTCTGTCCTCTCTGACTGTCAACATAACAGCTTCTCCTCTGTCCTCTCTGACTGTCAACATAACAGCTTCTCCTCTGTCCTCTCTGACTGTTAACATAACAGCTTCTCCTCTGTCCTCTCTGACTGTTAACTCAACATAACAGCTTCTCCTCTGTCCTCTCTGACTGTCAACATAACAGCTTCTCCTCTGTCCTCTCTGACTGTCAACATAACAGCTTTTCCTCTGTCCTCTCTGACTGTCAACATAACAGCTTCTCCTCTGTCCTCTCTGACTGTTAACATAACAGCTTCTCCTCTGTCCTCTCTGACTGTTAACATAACAGCTTCTCCTCTGTCCTCTCTGACTGTTAACTCAACATAACAGCTTCTCCTCTGTCCTCTCTGACTGTCAACATAACAGCTTCTCCTCTGTCCTCTCTGACTGTCAACATAACAGCTTCTCCTCTGTCCTCTCTGACTGTTAACATAACAGCTTCTCCTCTGTCCTCTCTGACTGTCAACATAACAGCTTTTCCTCTGTCCTCTCTGACTGTTAACATAACAGCTTCTCCTCTGTCCTCTCTGACTGTTAACATAACAGCTTCTCCTCTGTCCTCTCTGACTGTTAACTCAACATAACAGCTTCTCCTCTGTCCTCTCTGACTGTTAACTCAACATAACAGCTGAGGACTTAATTGACATGGCAATGTTCCTTATGATTATTTCAATCAACTGAATCAATCAATCAATCAATCAATTCAATCAATCAAATCATAAAAACACTAATCAGTAATTCCTTACATTGCCAAATAAAAGTGATTTGATCCTGGGTAAACAACCAGTGTGATCTGCTGAGTACAGTAGATGTCAGGATTAGACAGAGCTGTGAGGTCTGACTATGTTGACAAGCCCTGAGCGGAGACGAGAGGAGGGGGTAGAGGAGGGGGGAGACGATGACAGAGGAGAGCAGAGCAGCGCCTGGCGTCCTTGTCACCTCACCATGATGGTGTAATCAGCAGGGACTCAGACATGTTAAGGGTGGCCCACCGCCAGGATTTATGGGTATTTTTTTACATCAGTGACAGGTGAGGCATCAGACGACAGCGGTCAGACTGGATCTGGCAGCACAGTGATTGTCTCCATCATGTCATCTCAAGGTCAGACAGCTCAGTGATTGTCTCCATCATGCCATCTCAAGGTCAGACAGCTCAGTGATTGTCTCCATCATGTCATCTCAAGGTCAGACAGCTCAGTGATTGTCTCCATCATGCCATCTCAAGGTCAGACAGCTCAGTGATTGTCTCCATCATGTCATCTCAAGGTCAGACAGCTCAGTGATTGTTTCCATCATGTCATCTCAAGGTCAGACAGCTCAGTGATTGTCTCCATCATGCCATCTCAAGGTCAGACAGCTCAGTGATTGTCTCCATCATGCCATCTCAAGGTCAGACAGCTCAGTGATTGTCTCCATCATGCCATCTCAAGGTCAGACAGCTCAGTGATTGTCTCCATCATGCCATCTCAAGGTCAGACAGCTCAGTGATTGTCTCCATCATGCCATCTCAAGGTCAGACAGCTCAGTGATTGTCTCCATCATGCCATCTCAAGGTCAGACAGCTCAGTGATTGTCTCCATCATGCCATCTCAAGGTCAGACAGCTCAGTGATTGTCTCCATCATGTCATCTCAAGGTCAGACAGCTCAGTGATTGTCTCCATCATGCCATCTCAAGGTCAGACAGCTCAGTGATTGTCTCCATCATGCCATCTCAAGGTCAGACAGCTCAGTGATTGTCTCCATCATGCCATCTCAAGGTCAGACAGCTCAGTGATTGTCTCCATCATGTCATCTCAAGGTCAGACAGCTCAGTGATTGTCTCCATCATGCCATCTCAAGGTCAGACAGCTCAGTGATTGTCTCCATCATGCCATCTCAAGGTCAGACAGCTCAGTGATTGTCTCCATCATGCCATCTCAAGGTCAGACAGCTCAGTGATTGTCTCCATCATGCCATCTCAAGGTCAGACTGGAGAGAATAGTGAACACTGCCACATGTCAGAGCTAAGCCTGGGCTGCTGCTGCAAACACACAGGGACATACTGTAAACCAGTGGATCCCAACCAGGAGTACTAGGACCCCTGGGGGTACGTGGTCTATCCACACAAGGTACTTGAGAAGACTCATGAGACCATAGGATACTGGTAAAATGCACAAGATGGGGTACTTCAGGGGTAAACTGGACAGAGCAGCATTCAGTTGGTGGTACAGTAATCGAAAAAGGTGGGAAGCCCCTGCTGTAAAGTATAGTTGGTGGCAGCTCAGTTGCTACTAGTTTTAGTGTTACAAAGCACTTCATGTTAAGTGAGAAGAAAGACTGACTGAGGAAATCAGGCAATGACGAGAACAGTAGGAAGCTAAATCATATCAGCTATTACATTAATCAGCTATGACTGGTTCTGGACTGGTTCTTAGTCATTCTAAATGGGCTTATCTCTTATTGCATTCTTGTTCCTGACAACAGTATCACTGTAGTAAACCATTTGACAGGTCACAGCTCTTCTACTTCAGTGTTTTAGATTAAATAATTATATTATAATGTGCACACGTTATACACACACACACACACACACACTCCAGGTGGCTTGCAGCTTACTTTGTGCCACTGTCCCTCTCATGCCATCTGGTTATAGAGGCCTCGCCAGCATCAGAGGTGCCCCTCAGGAACTGGCAGCAGCACCAACCAAGCTTCTGTCTCCTCTTTGGATGCTGCTGATGTCATCACGTTGCTAGGAAGACTGTGCAACTCAAGATAGTTGCCTGCCTCAGTAGGGAGGAGGAAAACATTGGCAGGCTAAAGCAGCTAAACTATGTCATAATCTGGAACTTTTGGAAGGATGACCCAGACTGGTCTGAGACTTTGTTGGGTTCTCTTACCACCCACTACCCTCTTTTGGGTTCTGTTCCAGCGCACTTCTTTTGTTGTGTTCTGTTTCAGTCCACTTCCACTGTTGGGTCCTATTCCTGTGCACTTCCTCTGTTGGGTTCTGTTCCAGCCCACTTCTTCTGTTGGGTTCTGTTCCAGTCTACTTCCTCCTGTTCCAGTCTACTTCTTCTGTTCCAGTCTACTTCCTCTGTTGGGTTCTGTTCCAGTCTACTTCCTCTGTTGGGTTCTGTTCCAGTCTACTTCCTCTGTTGGGTTCTGTTCCAGTCTACTTCCTCTGGCCCCCCAATGGTGGAACAAACTCCCTCACGACGCCAGGACAGCGGAGTCAATCACCACCTTCCGGAGACACCTGAAACCCCACCTCTTCAAGGAATACCTAGGATAGGGTAAGTAAGGGTAGGTAATCCTTCTCCCCCCCAACAAGATTTAGATGCAAGTGGCTGTTCCACTGGTTGTCATAAGGTGTATGCACCAATTTGTAAGTCGCTCTGGATAAGAGCGTCTGCTAAATGACTTAAATGTAAATGTAATGTTCCAGTCTACTTCCTCTGTTGGGTTCTGTTCCAGCCCACTTCTTCTGTTGGGTTCTGTTCCAGCCCACTTCTTCTGTTGGGTTCTGTTCCAGTCTACTTCCTCTGTTGGGTTCTGTTCCAGTCTACTTCCTCTGTTGGGTTCTGTTCCAGCCCACTTCTTCTGTTGGGTTCTGTTCCAGCCCACTTCTTCTGTTGGGTTCTGTTCCAGTCTACTTCTTCTGTTGGGTTCTGTTCCAGTCTACTTCCTCTGTTGGGTTCTGTTCCAGTCTACTTCCTCTGTTGGGTTCTGTTCCAGCCCACTTCTTCTGTTGGGTTCTGTTCCAGTCTACTTCTTCTGTTGGGTTCTGTTCCAGCCCACTTCCTCTGTTGGGTTCTGTTCCAGTCTACTTCCTCTGTTGGGTTCTGTTCCAGTCTACTTCTTCTGTTGGGTTCTGTTCCAGCCCACTTCCACTGTTGGGTTCTGTTCCAGTCTACTTCCTCTGTTGGGTTCTGTTCCAGCCCACTTCTTCTGTTGGGTTCTGTTCCAGTCTACTTCCTCTGTTGGGTTCTGTTCCAGTCTACTTCTTCTGTTGGGTTCTGTTCCAGCCCACTTCCTCTGTTGGGTTCTGTTCCAGTCTACTTCCTCTGTTGGGTTCTGTTCCAGTCTACTTCCTCTGTTGGGTTCTGTTCCAGCCCACTTCTTCTGTTGGGTTCTGTTCCAGTCTACTTCCTCTGTTGGGTTCTGTTCCAGTCTACTTCCTCTGTTGGGTTCTGTTCCAGTCTACTTCCACTGTTGGGTTCTGTTCCAGCCCACTTCTTCTGTTGGGTTCTGTTCCAGCCCACTTCCTCTGTTGGGTTCTGTTCCAGCCCACTTCCTCTGTTGGGTTCTGTTCCAGCCCACTTCTTCTGTTGGGTTCTGTTCCAGTCTACTTCCTCTGTTGGGTTCTGTTCCAGTCTACTTCCTCTGTTGGGTTCTGTTCCAGTCTACTTCCTCTGTTGGGTTCTGTTCCAGTCTACTTCCTCTGTTGGGTTCTGTTCCAGTCTACTTCCTCTGTTGGGTTCTGTTCCAGTCTACTTCCTCTGTTGGGTTCTGTTCCAGCCCACTTCTTCTGTTGGGTTCTGTTCCAGCCCACTTCTTCTGTTGGGTTCTGTTCCAGTCTACTTCCTCTGTTGGGTTCTGTTCCAGTCTACTTCCTCTGTTGGGTTCTGTTCCAGCCCACTTCTTCTGTTGGGTTCTGTTCCAGCCCACTTCTTCTGTTGGGTTCTGTTCCAGTCTACTTCTTCTGTTGGGTTCTGTTCCAGTCTACTTCCTCTGTTGGGTTCTGTTCCAGTCTACTTCCTCTGTTGGGTTCTGTTCCAGCCCACTTCTTCTGTTGGGTTCTGTTCCAGTCTACTTCTTCTGTTGGGTTCTGTTCCAGCCCACTTCCTCTGTTGGGTTCTGTTCCAGTCTACTTCCTCTGTTGGGTTCTGTTCCAGTCTACTTCTTCTGTTGGGTTCTGTTCCAGCCCACTTCCACTGTTGGGTTCTGTTCCAGTCTACTTCCTCTGTTGGGTTCTGTTCCAGCCCACTTCTTCTGTTGGGTTCTGTTCCAGTCTACTTCCTCTGTTGGGTTCTGTTCCAGTCTACTTCTTCTGTTGGGTTCTGTTCCAGCCCACTTCCTCTGTTGGGTTCTGTTCCAGTCTACTTCCTCTGTTGGGTTCTGTTCCAGTCTACTTCCTCTGTTGGGTTCTGTTCCAGCCCACTTCTTCTGTTGGGTTCTGTTCCAGTCTACTTCCTCTGTTGGGTTCTGTTCCAGTCTACTTCCTCTGTTGGGTTCTGTTCCAGTCTACTTCCACTGTTGGGTTCTGTTCCAGCCCACTTCTTCTGTTGGGTTCTGTTCCAGCCCACTTCCTCTGTTGGGTTCTGTTCCAGCCCACTTCCTCTGTTGGGTTCTGTTCCAGCCCACTTCTTCTGTTGGGTTCTGTTCCAGTCTACTTCTTCTGTTGGGTTCTGTTCCAGTCTACTTCTTCTGTTGGGTTCTGTTCCAGCCCACTTCCACTGTTGGGTTCTGTTCCAGTCTACTTCCTCTGTTGGGTTCTGTTCCAGTCTACTTCTTCTGTTGGGTTCTGTTCCAGCCCACTTCCACCGTTGGGTTCTGTTCCAGTCTACTTCTTCTGTTGGGTTCTGTTCCAGCCCACTTCCTCTGTTGGGTTCTGTTCCAGTCTACTTCCTCTGTTGGGTTCTGTTCCAGTCTACTTCCTCTGTTGGGTTCTGTTCCAGTCTACTTCCTCTGTTGGGTTCTGTTCCAGCCCACTTCTTCTGTTGGGTTCTGTTCCAGTCTACTTCCTCTGTTGGGTTCTGTTCCAGTCTACTTCCACTGTTGGGTTCTGTTCCAGTCTACTTCCTCTGTTGGGTTCTGTTCCAGCCCACTTCTTCTGTTGGGTTCTGTTCCAGTCTACTTCCTCTGTTGGGTTCTGTTCCAGTCTACTTCCACTGTTGGGTTCTGTTCCAGTCTACTTCCTCTGTTGGGTTCTGTTCCAGCCCACTTCTTCTGTTGGGTTCTGTTCCAGCCCACTTCTTCTGTTGGGTTCTGTTCCAGCCCACTTCCACTGTTGGGTTCTGTTCCAGCCCACTTCCACTGTTGGGTTCTGTTCCAGCCCACTTCCACTGTTGGGTTCTGTTCCAGTCTACTTCCTCTGTTGGGTTCTGTTCCAGTCTACTTCCTCTGTTGGGTTCTGTTCCAGTCTACTTCCACTGTTGGGTTCTGTTCCAGCCCACTTCCACTGTTGGGTTCTGTTCCAGTCTACTTCCTCTGTTGGGTTCTGTTCCAGTCTACTTCCTCTGTTGGGTTCTGTTCCAGTCTACTTCCACTGTTGGGTTCTGTTCCAGCCCACTTCCACTGTTGGGTTCTGTTCCAGCCCACTTCCACTGTTGGGTTCTGTTCCAGCCCACTTCCACTGTTGGGTTCTGTTCCAGCCCACTTCCACTGTTGGGTTCTGTTCCAGCCCACTTCCACTGTTGGGTTCTGTTCCAGCCCACTTCTTCTGTTGGGTTCTGTTCCAGCCCACTTCCACTGTTGGGTTCTGTTCCAGCCCACTTCCACTGTTGGGCTCTGTTCCAGTCCACTTCCACTGTTGGGTCCCATTCCCGTGCACTTCCTCTATTGGGTTTCGTTCCAGCCCACGTCCTGTGTTGGGTTCTGTTCCAGCCCACTTCCTCTGGGATATACGGCCATGCATCTACCGTACTGGGACATAGGTATTAGCCTAGTGTACCTATCCAGACAGTACAGGGACATAGCTAGAAGCCTAGTGTATCTATCCAGACTACTGGGATATAGCTATTAGCCTAGTGTATCTATCCAGACAGTACTGGGATATAGCTATTAGCCTATTGTATCTATCCAGACAGTACTGGGACATAGCTATTAGCCTAGTGTATCTATCCAGACAGTACTGGGATACGCACAGTGTATCTTTCCAGACAGTACTTGGACATAGCTATTAGCCTAGTGTATCTATCCAGACAATACTGAGACATAGCTAGAAGCCTAGTGTATCTATCCAGACAGTACTGAGACATAGCTAGAAGCCTAGTGTATCTATCCAGACAGTACTGAGACATAGCTAAAAGCCTAGTGTATCTATCCAAACAGTACTGAGACATAGCTAGAAGCCTAGTGTATCTATCCAGACAGTACTGAGACATAGCTAGAAGCCTAGTGTATCTATCTAGACAGTACTGAGACATAGCTAGAAGCCTAGTATATCAATCCAGACAGTACTGGGATATAGCTAGAAGCCTAGTGTATCTATCCAGACAGTACTGAGACATAGCTAGAAGCCTAGTATATCAATCCAGACAGTACTGGGATATAGCTAGAAGCCTAGTGTATCTATCCAGACAGTACTGGGATATAGCTAGAAGCCCAGTGTATCTATCCAGACAGTACTGGGATATAGCTAGAAGCCTAGTGTATCTATCCAGACAGTACTGGGATATAGCTAGAAGCCCAGTGTATCTATCCAGACAGTACTGGGATATAGCTAGAAGCCCAGTGTATCTATCCAGACAGTACTGGGACACACACAGTGTATCTATCCAGACAGTACTGAGACATAGCTAGAAGCCCAGTGTATCTATCCAGACAGTACTGGGACACACACAGTGTATCTTTCCAGACAGTACTGGGACATAGCTATTAGCCTAGTGTATCTATCCAGACAGTACTGGGACACACACAGTGTATTTATCCAGACAGTACTGGGATATAGCTAGAAGCCCAGTGTATCTATCCAGACAGTACTGGGATATAGCTAGAAGCCCAGTGTATCTATCCAGACAGTACTGGGATATAGCTATAAGCTTAGTGCATCTATCCAGACAGTACTGGGACATAGCTATTAGCCTAGTGTATCTATCCAGACAGTACTGGGACACACACAGTGTATCTATCCAGACAGTACTGGGATATAGCTATAAGCTTAGTGTATCTATCCAGACAGTACTGGGATATAGCTAGAAGCCCAGTGTATCTATCCAGACAGTACTGGGACATAGCTAGAAGCCTAGTGTATTTATCCAGACAGTACTGGGATATAGCTATTAGCCTAGTGTATCTATCCAGACAGTACTGGGACATAGCTAGAAGCTTAGTGTATCTATCCAGACAGTACTGGGATATAGCTATAAGCTTAGTGCATCTATCCAGACAGTACTGGGATATAGCTAGAAGCTTAGTGCATCTATCCAGACAGTACTGGGACATAGCTATTAGCCTAGTGTATCTATCCAGACAGTACTGGGACACACACAGTGTATCTATCCAGACAGTACTGGGATATAGCTATAAGCTTAGTGTATCTATCCAGACAGTACTGGGATATAGCTATAAGCTTAGTGTATCTATCCAGACAGTACTGGGATATAGCTAGAAGCCCAGTGTATCTATCCAGACAGTACTGGGATATAGCTAGAAGCCCAGTGTATCTATCCAGACAGTACTGGGATATAGCTAGAAGCTTAGTGCATCTATCCAGACAGTACTGGGATATAGCTAGAAGCCCAGTGTATCTATCCAGACAGTACTGGGACATAGCTAGAAGCCTAGTGTATCTATCCAGACAGTACTGGGATATAGCTAGAAGCCCAGTGTATCTATCCAGACAGTACTGGGATATAGCTAGAAGCTTAGTGCATCTATCCAGACAGTACTGGGATATAGCTAGAAGCCCAGTGTGTCTATCCAGACAGTACTGGGATATAGCTAGAAGCCCAGTGTGTCTATCCAGACAGTACTGGGATATAGCTAGAAGCCCAGTGTGTCTATCCAGACAGTACTGGGATATAGCTAGAAGCCCAGTGTGTCTATCCAGACAGTACTGGGATATAGCTAGAAGCCCAGTGTATCTATCCAGACAGTACTGGGATATAGCTAGAAGCCCAGTGTGTCTATCCAGACAGTACTGGGATATAGCTAGAAGCCTAGTATATCAATCCAGACAGTACTGGGATATAGCTAGAAGCCCAGTGTATCTATCCAGACAGTACTGGGATATAGCTAGAAGCCCAGTGTGTCTATCCAGACAGTACTGGGATATAGCTAGAAGCCCAGTGTATCTATCCAGACAGTACTGGGATATAGCTAGAAGCCCAGTGTATCTATCCAGACAGTACTGGGATATAGCTAGAAGCCCAGTGTGTCTATCCAGACAGTACTGGGATATAGCTAGAAGCCCAGTGTATCTATCCAGACAGTACTGGGATATAGCTAGAAGCCCAGTGTGTCTATCCAGACAGTACTGGGATATAGCTAGAAGCCCAGTGTGTCTATCCAGACAGTACTGGGATATAGCTAGAAGCCCAGTGTATCTATCCAGACAGTACTGGGATATAGCTAGAAGCCCAGTGTGTCTATCCAGACAGTACTGGGATATAGCTAGAAGCCCAGTGTGTCTATCCAGACAGTACTGGGATATAGCTAGAAGCCCAGTGTGTCTATCCAGACAGTACTGGGATATAGCTAGAAGCCCAGTGTATCTATCCAGACAGTACTGGGATATAGCTAGAAGCCCAGTGCATCTATCCAGACAGTACTGGGATATAGCTAGAAGCCCAGTGTGTCTATCCAGAGCCATGATAACAGGTTGAGTTTAGAACCTAGAATGATGAGTGATAATGACTGTCCTGCTTCAACAGCATACATATGAATAATACACTACTGCTGTTGGTCAAGCAGCAGTTGAACAATGAGGATACAGTATGTGATGGCCTTTGACTATCTATCCCATCAAAACAAAGGCCTCTGTTCATTCCATTCAGCATGCCATTTTGTCCATGCCACTCAGTGAGGACAAGAGACAGCGGATTCCATCCATCCGTCCGTCCGTAGGACTGAGTTCCCTGAACAATCTGGGATCCGCTCAAAAAGAGCCTGAAGTGGGGAGAGAGGGGGCAGCCACTCCAACACCCCAACACAACATACACGTAGACCAACACACACACGTACACCAACACACCCCAACACAACATACACGTAGACCAACACACCCCAACACACACGTACACCAACACACCCCAACATACACGTAGACCAACACACACATACACAGGCAAGCCAACGGGCTGACAGGGCATCAGTTAGTGGGTCCTGTACGGCTCAGTTGGTAGAGCATGGCACTTGCAATGCCAGGGTTGTGGGTTCGAATCCCACAGGGGGACCAAATGACAACACTTACTAATGTAAGTTACTCTGGATAAGAGTGTCTTCTAAATGACCAAAAAAGTACAAAATCTAGAAGGGCAGGAACGCTCTTCCAAAGACCTACTCTGGGGGATCAGAGGGACAATAGTCTATTTGTGGATGGTGTTATCAGGGGGATGGGCATTGTTATAGTCAACTGTTTCTGACCTTGTGGTCCATATGGACAATAGCCAGGCCTAAGGGACAACAGGATAAACACAGCGGTGACGATAGATTAGAGCTGACCACATGCTGTGTTCAATACCTGCTGCTCACACAGAGAGAGAGAGAGAGAGTCAACTGAGTGATGGTTTGAGATAATGGAATTAATATAATAGGATTTTTCATGATTAAGTATAGCAGCACTTGATTACAAAGCCATAATATAGTAGCAATAGTATATACAAACACAGAATGCAGCTATAAAATTCCATTATTTTTTATTGCCCGTATCTCACAGAGAAAATTCTGCTATCTGCATCCCGCCAATTTCCGATCGCTGAACCTCAACATTTTATGGCATTTAGACTAGAAACCCCCGACTAACTCTGTGCACCAGGGACACACAGACTTAGAGGGGGATCCGTTTATCCATTCCAGATAGCTACTGCTGCAGGTGATTTTGTACATCCCTGCTCAGGCCTGACCAACAGTGACAGCCCTGGCGGTTAATGCTGACACGGGGCTTTCTAAAAGTAGGGGGCACAGTGAACGTCATGCTATCTGTGTGTGAACGTCATGCTATCTGTGTGTGAACGTCATGCTATCTGTGTGTGAATGTCATGCTATCTGTGTGTCATGCTATCTGTGTGTGAACGTCATGCTATCTGTGTGTGAACGTCATGCTATCTGTGTGTCATGCTATCTGTGTGTGAACGTCATGCTATCTGTGTGTCATGCTATCTGTGTGTGAACGTCATGCTATCTGTGTGTGAACGTCATGCTATCTGTGTGTCATGCTATCTGTGTGTCATGCTATCTGTGTGTGAACGTCATGCTATCTGTGCGTCATGCTATCTGTGTGTCATGCTATCTGTGTGTGAACGTCATGCTATCTGTGCGTCATGCTATCTGTGTGTGAACGTCATGCTATCTGTGCGTCATGCTATCTGTGTGTGAACGTCATGCTATCTGTGCGTCATGCTATCTGTGTGTGAACGTCATGCTATCTGTGTGTGAACGTCATGCTATCTGTGTGTGAACGTCATGCTATCTGTGTGTCATGCTATCTGTGTGTGAACGTCATGCTATCTGTGTGTGAACGTCATGCTATCTGTGTGTCATGCTATCTGTGTGTGAACGTCATGCTATCTGTGTGTGAACGTCATGCTATCTGTGTGTGAACGTCATGCTATCTGTGTGTCATGCTATCTGTGTGTGAACGTCATGCTATCTGTGTGTCATGCTATCTGTGTGTGAACGTCATGCTATCTGTGTGTGAACGTCATGCTATCTGTGTGTGAACGTCATGCTATCTGTGTGTGAACGTCATGCTATCTGTGTGTCATGCTATCTGTGTGTGAACGTCATGCTATCTGTGTGTCATGCTATCTGTGTGTGAACGTCATGCTATCTGTGTGTGTGTCCGTGTCTCTGTTGATGTCCTTGTGAGTGTCTCTGTGTATGTGAGTGTGTGCTCCCATGTGTGCGTGCGCGTGCGTGTGTGTGTGCGTGTGCGTGTGCGTGCGTGTGTGCGTGTGTGCGTGTGTGCGTGTGTGCGTGTGTGCGTGTGTGCGTGTGTGCGTGTGTGCGTGTATCCAGACAGTACTGAGACATAGCTAGAAGCCCAGTGTATCTATCCAGACAGTACTGGGACACACACAGTGTATCTTTCCAGACAGTACTGGGACATAGCTATTAGCCTAGTGTATCTATCCAGACAGTACTGGGACACACACAGTGTATTTATCCAGACAGTACTGGGATATAGCTAGAAGCCCAGTGTATCTATCCAGACAGTACTGGGATATAGCTAGAAGCCCAGTGTATCTATCCAGACAGTACTGGGATATAGCTATAAGCTTAGTGCATCTATCCAGACAGTACTGGGACATAGCTATTAGCCTAGTGTATCTATCCAGACAGTACTGGGACACACACAGTGTATCTATCCAGACAGTACTGGGATATAGCTATAAGCTTAGTGTATCTATCCAGACAGTACTGGGATATAGCTAGAAGCCCAGTGTATCTATCCAGACAGTACTGGGACATAGCTAGAAGCCTAGTGTATTTATCCAGACAGTACTGGGATATAGCTATTAGCCTAGTGTATCTATCCAGACAGTACTGGGACATAGCTAGAAGCTTAGTGTATCTATCCAGACAGTACTGGGATATAGCTATAAGCTTAGTGCATCTATCCAGACAGTACTGGGATATAGCTAGAAGCTTAGTGCATCTATCCAGACAGTACTGGGACATAGCTATTAGCCTAGTGTATCTATCCAGACAGTACTGGGACACACACAGTGTATCTATCCAGACAGTACTGGGATATAGCTATAAGCTTAGTGTATCTATCCAGACAGTACTGGGATATAGCTATAAGCTTAGTGTATCTATCCAGACAGTACTGGGATATAGCTAGAAGCCCAGTGTATCTATCCAGACAGTACTGGGATATAGCTAGAAGCCCAGTGTATCTATCCAGACAGTACTGGGATATAGCTAGAAGCTTAGTGCATCTATCCAGACAGTACTGGGATATAGCTAGAAGCCCAGTGTATCTATCCAGACAGTACTGGGACATAGCTAGAAGCCTAGTGTATCTATCCAGACAGTACTGGGATATAGCTAGAAGCCCAGTGTATCTATCCAGACAGTACTGGGATATAGCTAGAAGCTTAGTGCATCTATCCAGACAGTACTGGGATATAGCTAGAAGCCCAGTGTGTCTATCCAGACAGTACTGGGATATAGCTAGAAGCCCAGTGTGTCTATCCAGACAGTACTGGGATATAGCTAGAAGCCCAGTGTGTCTATCCAGACAGTACTGGGATATAGCTAGAAGCCCAGTGTGTCTATCCAGACAGTACTGGGATATAGCTAGAAGCCCAGTGTATCTATCCAGACAGTACTGGGATATAGCTAGAAGCCCAGTGTGTCTATCCAGACAGTACTGGGATATAGCTAGAAGCCTAGTATATCAATCCAGACAGTACTGGGATATAGCTAGAAGCCCAGTGTATCTATCCAGACAGTACTGGGATATAGCTAGAAGCCCAGTGTGTCTATCCAGACAGTACTGGGGCCCAGTGTATCTAGACAGTACTGGGATATAGCTAGAAGCCCAGTGTATCTATCCAGACAGTACTGGGATATAGCTAGAAGCCCAGTGTGTCTATCCAGACAGTACTGGGATATAGCTAGAAGCCCAGTGTATCTATCCAGACAGTACTGGGATATAGCTAGAAGCCCAGTGTGTCTATCCAGACAGTACTGGGATATAGCTAGAAGCCCAGTGTGTCTATCCAGACAGTACTGGGATATAGCTAGAAGCCCAGTGTATCTATCCAGACAGTACTGGGATATAGCTAGAAGCCCAGTGTGTCTATCCAGACAGTACTGGGATATAGCTAGAAGCCCAGTGTGTCTATCCAGACAGTACTGGGATATAGCTAGAAGCCCAGTGTGTCTATCCAGACAGTACTGGGATATAGCTAGAAGCCCAGTGTATCTATCCAGACAGTACTGGGATATAGCTAGAAGCCCAGTGCATCTATCCAGACAGTACTGGGATATAGCTAGAAGCCCAGTGTGTCTATCCAGAGCCATGATAACAGGTTGAGTTTAGAACCTAGAATGATGAGTGATAATGACTGTCCTGCTTCAACAGCATACATATGAATAATACACTACTGCTGTTGGTCAAGCAGCAGTTGAACAATGAGGATACAGTATGTGATGGCCTTTGACTATCTATCCCATCAAAACAAAGGCCTCTGTTCATTCCATTCAGCATGCCATTTTGTCCATGCCACTCAGTGAGGACAAGAGACAGCGGATTCCATCCATCCGTCCGTCCGTAGGACTGAGTTCCCTGAACAATCTGGGATCCGCTCAAAAAGAGCCTGAAGTGGGGAGAGAGGGGGCAGCCACTCCAACACCCCAACACAACATACACGTAGACCAACACACACACGTACACCAACACACCCCAACACAACATACACGTAGACCAACACACCCCAACACACACGTACACCAACACACCCCAACATACACGTAGACCAACACACACATACACAGGCAAGCCAACGGGCTGACAGGGCATCAGTTAGTGGGTCCTGTACGGCTCAGTTGGTAGAGCATGGCACTTGCAATGCCAGGGTTGTGGGTTCGAATCCCACAGGGGGACCAAATGACAACACTTACTAATGTAAGTTACTCTGGATAAGAGTGTCTTCTAAATGACCAAAAAAGTACAAAATCTAGAAGGGCAGGAACGCTCTTCCAAAGACCTACTCTGGGGGATCAGAGGGACAATAGTCTATTTGTGGATGGTGTTATCAGGGGGATGGGCATTGTTATAGTCAACTGTTTCTGACCTTGTGGTCCATATGGACAATAGCCAGGCCTAAGGGACAACAGGATAAACACAGCGGTGACGATAGATTAGAGCTGACCACATGCTGTGTTCAATACCTGCTGCTCACACAGAGAGAGAGAGAGAGAGAGTCAACTGAGTGATGGTTTGAGATAATGGAATTAATATAATAGGATTTTTCATGATTAAGTATAGCAGCACTTGATTACAAAGCCATAATATAGTAGCAATAGTATATACAAACACAGAATGCAGCTATAAAATTCCATTATTTTTTATTGCCCGTATCTCACAGAGAAAATTCTGCTATCTGCATCCCGCCAATTTCCGATCGCTGAACCTCAACATTTTATGGCATTTAGACTAGAAACCCCCGACTAACTCTGTGCACCAGGGACACACAGACTTAGAGGGGGATCCGTTTATCCATTCCAGATAGCTACTGCTGCAGGTGATTTTGTACATCCCTGCTCAGGCCTGACCAACAGTGACAGCCCTGGCGGTTAATGCTGACACGGGGCTTTCTAAAAGTAGGGGCACAGTGAACGTCATGCTATCTGTGTGTGAACGTCATGCTATCTGTGTGTGAACGTCATGCTATCTGTGTGTGAATGTCATGCTATCTGTGTGTCATGCTATCTGTGTGTGAACGTCATGCTATCTGTGTGTGAACGTCATGCTATCTGTGTGTCATGCTATCTGTGTGTGAACGTCATGCTATCTGTGTGTCATGCTATCTGTGTGTGAACGTCATGCTATCTGTGTGTGAACGTCATGCTATCTGTGTGTCATGCTATCTGTGTGTCATGCTATCTGTGTGTGAACGTCATGCTATCTGTGCGTCATGCTATCTGTGTGTCATGCTATCTGTGTGTGAACGTCATGCTATCTGTGCGTCATGCTATCTGTGTGTGAACGTCATGCTATCTGTGCGTCATGCTATCTGTGTGTGAACGTCATGCTATCTGTGCGTCATGCTATCTGTGTGTGAACGTCATGCTATCTGTGTGTGAACGTCATGCTATCTGTGTGTGAACGTCATGCTATCTGTGTGTCATGCTATCTGTGTGTGAACGTCATGCTATCTGTGTGTGAACGTCATGCTATCTGTGTGTCATGCTATCTGTGTGTGAACGTCATGCTATCTGTGTGTGAACGTCATGCTATCTGTGTGTGAACGTCATGCTATCTGTGTGTCATGCTATCTGTGTGTGAACGTCATGCTATCTGTGTGTCATGCTATCTGTGTGTGAACGTCATGCTATCTGTGTGTGAACGTCATGCTATCTGTGTGTGAACGTCATGCTATCTGTGTGTGAACGTCATGCTATCTGTGTGTCATGCTATCTGTGTGTGAACGTCATGCTATCTGTGTGTCATGCTATCTGTGTGTGAACGTCATGCTATCTGTGTGTGTGTCCGTGTCTCTGTTGATGTCCTTGTGAGTGTCTCTGTGTATGTGAGTGTGTGCTCCCATGTGTGCGTGCGCGTGCGTGTGTGGGCGTGTGCGTGTGCGTGTGCGTGCGTGTGTGCTGGGTGCGTGTGTGCGTGTGTGCGTGTGTGCGTGTGTGCAGTACTGGGTGTGTGCGTGTGTGGGCGTGTATCTTCCAGACAGTACTGGGACATAGCTATAGTGCCAGACAGTGTATCTATCCAGACAGTACTACAGTGAGACAGTACTGGGCTAGAAGCCCAGTGTATCTATCCAGACAGTACTGGGACACAGCCACAGTGTATCTATCCAGACAGTACTGGGATATAGCTAAGCTTAGTGCATCTAGTGGGTATCTATCCAGACAGTACTGGGACACACACAGTGTATCTATCCAGACAGTACTGGGATATAGCTATAAGCTTAGTGTATCTATCCAGACAGTACTGGGATATAGCTAGAAAGTGCCAGACAGTACTGGGTAGCTAGAAGCCTAGTGTATTTATCCAGACAGTACTGGGATATAGTGTATCTATCCAGACAGTACTGGGACATAGCTAGAAGCTTAGTGTATCTATCCAGACAGTACTGGGGATATAGTGCATCTATCCAGACAGTACTGGGATATAGCTAGAAGCTTAGTGCATCTATCCAGACAGTACTGGGACATAGCTATTAGCCTAGTGTATCTATCCAGACAGTACTGGGACATAGCTAGACAGTACTGGGTAGCTATAAGCAGTGTATCTATCCAGACAGTACTGGGATATAGCTAGAAGCCCAGTGTATCTATCCAGACAGTACTGGGATATAGCTATAAGCTTAGTGTATCTATCCAGACAGTACTGGGATATAGCTAGAAGCCCAGTGTATCTATCCAGACAGTACTGGGATATAGCTAGAAGCCTAGTGTATCTATCCAGACAGTACTGGGATAGCTAGAAGCTATCTATCCAGACAGTACTGGGATATAGCTAGTGTATCTATCCAGACAGTACTGGGATAGCTAGAAGCCTAGTGTATCTATCCAGACAGTACTGGGATATAGCTAGAAAGTGCATCCAGACAGTGTATCCAGAAGATATGGCTATCCAGACAGTACTGGGATATAGCTAGAAGCTTAGTGCATCTATCCAGACAGTACTGGGATATAGCTAGAAGCCCAGTGCATCTATCCAGACAGTACTGGGATATAGCTAGAAGCCCAGTGTATCTATCCAGACAGTACTGGGATATAGCTAGAAGCCCAGTGTGTCTATCCAGACAGTACTGGGATATAGCTATTAGTGTATCTATCCAGTACTGGGTAGCTGGGATATAGCTAGAAGCCTATAGCTAGAAGCCCAGACAGTACTGGGATATAGCTAGAAGCCCAGTGTATCTATCCAGACAGTACTGGGATATAGCTAGAAGCCCAGTGTATCTATCCAGACAGTACTGGGATATAGCTAGAAGCCCAGTGTGTCTATCCAGACAGTACTGGGATATAGCTAGAAGCCCAGTGTATCTATCCAGACAGTACTGGGATATAGCTAGAAGCCCAGTGTATCTATCCAGACAGTACTGGGATATAGCTAGAAGCCCAGTGTATCTATCCAGACAGTACTGGGATATAGCTAGAAGCCCAGTGCATCTATCCAGACAGTACTGGGATATAGCTAGAAGCCCAGTGTGTCTATCCAGACAGTACTGGGATATGAGCTAGAAGCCCAGTGTGTCTATCCAGACAGTACTGGGATACAGTATGTGATGGCTAGAAGCCCAGTGTATCTATGCCAGACAGTACTGGGATATAGCTAGAAGCCCAGTGCGTCTATCCCAGACAGTACTGGGATATAGCTAGAAGCCCAGTGTGTCTATCCAGAGCCATGACAGTACACCAACACACCCCAACATGGGATTTAGCTAGAAGCCCAGTGATAATGGGTCTATCAGACAGTACTGGGCATGGCACTTGCCCTGTTGGTCAATCCCCAGACAATGTACTGGGATAGTAGCTGAGAAGCCCAGTGTCTATCCCACTCTGGGGGAAAACAAAGGCCTCTGTTCATTCCATTCAGCATGATTTTGTCCATGTAACACAGTGAGGATAGCTATACCTGCTGCTCATCACAGAGAGAGAGAGAGAGATCAACTAGTGCATGGCACTTGCTATGCCAGACAGTACTGGGATATACAGTGTATCTATCCAGACAGTACTGGGATATAGCTAGAAGCCCAGTGTCTTCCAGAAGACCAGCTAGAAGCCCAGTGTGTCTACAAAATCTGGTCTTCCAGACAGTACTGGGGGCTAGAAGCCCAGGACAATAGATAATGGACTGGGATTAGCTAGAAGCCCAGTGTATCTATCCAGACAGTACTTTTAGTCCAGGCCAGTACTGGGACAACAGGATTCAGAGTATAGCAGCCCAGTGTATCTATCCAGACAGTGTTCAATACCTGGGCTGCTGATTACAGGTTGAAGAACCTAGAATGATAATAATGACTGTCCTGCTTCAACAATACATATGAATACAAACACAGAATGCAGCTATAAAATTCCATTAGGCCTCTTTTTATTCAGCCCATTTTGTCCATCTCACAGAGAAAATTCTGCTGGTTCTGCATCCCGCTCAAAAAGAGCCTGAAGTCGCTGAACCTCAACATTTTATGGCATTTAGACTAGAAACACCCCGACTAACTCTGTGTACACCAACACACCCCAACATACAGGGACACACAGACTTAGGCAAGGGGCTGACAGGGCATCAGTTTATCCATTCGGCTCAGTTGGTATAGCTGGCACTTGCAATGCCAGGGTGTTTCCCACAGGGGGTACATCCTTACTAAGTTACTCTGGATAAGAGTGTCTTCTAAATGACAAAAAGTACAAAATCTAGAAGGGTGACGCTCTTCCAGACCCTCTGGGGGATCAGAGGGACAATAGTCTATTTGTGGATGGTGTTATCAGGGGGGCTTTGTTAAAAGTAGGGGGACAATAGCCAGTGAACAGGATAAACACATGCTATCTGACCACATGTGTTGAACCTCTGCTATCTGAGTGATGGTTTGATAATGGAATTAATATAATACGATTTTTCATGCTATCTGATTACAAAGCCATAATATAGTAGCAATGTCAGAATGCTATCTGTAGAAACCCCCGACTAACTCTGTGCACCAGGGACACAGACAGGGGGATCCGTTTATCCATTCCAGATGTCATGCTATGCTATCTGTGTGTGAATGTCATGCTATCTGTGTGTCATGCTATATGTGTGTGAACGTCATGCTATCTGTGTGTGAACGTCATGCTATCTGTGTGTCATGCTATCTGTGTGTGAACGTCATGCTATCTGTGTGTCATGCTATCTGTGTGTGAACGTCATGCTATCTGTGTGTGAACGTCATGCTATCTGTGTGTCATGCTATCTGTGTGTCATGCTATCTGTGTGTGAACGTCATGCTATCTGTGCGTCATGCTATCTGTGTGTCATGCTATCTGTGTGTGAACGTCATGCTATCTGTGCGTCATGCTATCTGTGTGTGAACGTCATGCTATCTGTGCTATCGTCATGCTATCTGTGTGTGAACGTCATGCTATCTGTGCGTCATGCTATCTGTGTGTGAACGTCATGCTATCTGTGTGTGAACGTCATGCTATCTGTGTGTGAACGTGTGAACGTCATGCTATCTGTGTGTCATGCTATCTGTGTGTGAACGTCATGCTATCTGTGTGTGAACGTCATGCTATCTGTGTGTCATGCTATCTGTGTGTGAACGTCATGCTATCTGTGTGTGAACGTCATGCTATCTGTGTGTGAACGTCATGCTATCTGTGTGTCATGCTATCTGTGTGTGAACGTCATGCTATCTGTGTGTCATGCTATCTGTGTGTGAACGTCATGCTATCTGTGTGTGAACGTCATGCTATCTGTGTGTGAACGTCATGCTATCTGTGTGTCATGCTATCTGTGTGTGAACGTCATGCTATCTGTGTGTCATGCTATCTGTGTGTGAACGTCATGCTATCTGTGTGTGTGTCCGTGTCTCTGTTGATGTCCTTGTGAGTGTCTCTGTGTATGTGAGTGTGTGCTCCCATGTGTGCGTGCGCGTGCGTGTGTGTGTGCGTGTGCGTGTGCGTGTGCGTGTGCGTGTGCGTGTGCGTGCGTGTGTGCGTGTGTGCGTGTGTGCGTGTGTGCGTGTGTGCGTGTGTGCGTGTGTGCGTGTGTGCGTGTGTGTGTGCGTGCGTGTGTGTGTGTGTGTGTGTAGGGTTATGAGGGATAAGGTAGGGAGAGAGAAGTGCAGTGGAAGAACGGTTGACCCCAGTAGGGCTTCTGTTGTAGTGGACTGCAAAAGGTAGAGTATATTTCGCTCTATTTCCAGAACCTATAACGAATTACATGCCTGTCACTTAACACCATCTGCGGACCAAATCCTTTCACATAGTCCGCTAAGCTGCTGTTGGCTAGAGAGATGTGACAATTTATCTATCATACTCCCTGCCCACTTGGTCTGCCATTTACCATGACAACATGCCATACACGTTTTGCAGAGAGAGAGAGAGAGAAAAATCTAATCAAATCGTATTTGTCACATGCCTCTAATTCAACAGGTGTAGACTTTACTGTGAAATGCTTACTTACCAACCCTTCCCAACTATGTAGAGTTTTCAAATAAAAATACAATAGTAAAACAAGAGGAATAAAATAAAATACACAAGAATGGAGATATACAGGAAGTACCAGTACCAGATCAATGTGGAGCTATATTGGTGAATGCACCAATTTGTAAGTCGCTCTGGATAAGAGCGTCTGCTAAATGACTTAAATGTAAATGTCTATATACAGGGAGTACCAGTACCAGATCAATGTGGAGCTATATACAGGGAGTACCAGTACCAGATTAATGGGCAGCTATATACAGAGAGTACCAGATCAATGTGGAACTATATACAAGGAGTACCAGTACCAGATCAATGTGGAGCTATATACAGGGAGTACCAGTAGCAGATCAATATGGAGCTATATACAGGAAGTACCAGTACCAGATCAATGTGGAGCTATATACAGGGAGTACCAGTACCAGATCAATGCGGAGCTATATACAGGGAGTACCAGATCAATGTGGAGCTATATACAAGGAGTACCAGTACCAGATCAATGTGGAGCTATATACAGGGAGTACCAGTACCAGATCAATATGGAGCTATATACAGGGAGTACCAGTACCAGATCAATGTGGAGCTATATACAGGGAGTACCAGTACCAGATCAATGTGGAGCTATATACAGAGAGTACCAGATCAATGTGGAGCTATATACAGAGAGTACCAGATCAATATGGAGCTATATACAGGGAGTACCAGTACCAGATCAATGTGGAGCTATATACAGGGAGTACCAGATCAATGTGGAGCTATATACAGGGAGTACCAGTACCAGATCAATGTGGAGCTATATACAGGGAGTACCAGTACTAGATCAATGTGATCAAATGATCAATGATCAAAACCCCAATATGAAACACAACAAAATAAACCCATGTCACACCCTGGCCTGACCAAATATATAACGAAAACACAAAATACTAAGACCAAGGCGTGACAGAGTGTGTATATAGTGTGTATTTAGTCTAGTGAGTGTGTATATAGTGTGTATATATAGTCTAGTGAGTGTGTATATAGTGTGTATATATAGTCTAGTGAGTGTGTATATAGTGTGTATTTAGTCTAGTGAGTGTGTATATGGTGTGTATATAGAGTCCAGTGAGTGTGTATATGGTGTGTATATATAGTCTAGTGAGTGTGTATATAGTGTGTATATATAGTCTAGTGAGTGTGTATATAGCGTGTATATATAGTCTAGTGAGTGTGTATATAGCGTGTATATATAGTCTAGTGAGTGTGTATATAGTGTGTATATATAGTCTAGTGAGTGTGTATAGTGTGTATATATAGTCTAGTGAGTGTGTATATAGTGTGTATATATAGTCTAGTGAGTGTGTATATAGTGTGTATTTAGTCTAGTGAGTGTGTATATAGCGTGTATATATAGTCTAGTGAGTGTGTATATGGTGTGTATATATAGTCTAGTGAGTGTGTATATAGTGTGTATATATAGTCTAGTGAGTGTGTATATAGCGTGTATATATAGTCTAGTGAGTGTGTATATAGTGTGTATATATAGTCTAGTGAGTGTGTATATAGTGTGTATATATAGTCTAGTGAGTGTGTATATGGTGTGTATATATAGTCTAGTGAGTGTGTATATAGCGTGTATATATAGTCTAGTGAGTGTGTATATGGTGTGTATATATAGTCTAGTGAGTGTGTATATAGTGTGTATATAGAGTCCAGTGAGTGTGTATATGGTGTGTATATAGAGTCCAGTGAGTGTGTATATAGTGTGTATATAGAGTCTCGTGAGTGTGTATATGGTGTGTATATAGAGTCTAGTGAGTGTCCGTAGAGTCAGTGTAGATAGATAGGGTACCATTAATTGGATATTTACCAGTCTGGCTGTTTAGCAGTCTTATTGGTTGGGGGTAGGAGCTGTCTCAGAGCCTGTATGTCCGAAAGCCATTGCTCCGGTACTGTTTGCCGGACGGTAGCAGAGTGAATAGTCTATGGCTTGGATTCTTTGGTAGAGGTCCTGGATTGCAGGAAGCTCGGCCCCAGTGATGTACTGGGCTGTCCACACCACCCTCTGTAGCGATTTGCGGTTAAGGGCGGTGTATTTGCCATACAAAGTGGTAATGCAGCCAGTCAGGATGCTCTTGATGGTGCAGCTGTAGAACTTTTTGAGGATCCGAGGGCCCACACCAAATCTTTTCAGCCTCCTGCTGGTGAAAAGGCGCTGTCGTGCCCTCTTCACGACTGTGCGTGTATGTGTGGACCATGTTAGGTCCTTAGTGGTGTGGACGCCAAGGAACTTGAAGCTCTCGACCTGCTCCACAACAGCCCCGTCGATGTGGATCGGGGCATTCTCTCCCCTCTTTCTCCTGTAGTCCACGATCAGCCCCTTGGTCTTACTGACGTTGAGGGAGAGGTTGCTATCCTGGAAACACACTGCTAAGTCTATGACCTCCTCCCTGTATGCTGACTCATCGCCGTCGGTGATCAGGCCTACAGCCATTGCTTCGCCAGCAAACTTGATGATGGTGTTGGAGTCGTGCGTGGCCACGCAGTCGTGAGTGAAAAGGGAGTACAGGAGGGTAGTAAGCACACACCCTGAGGGGACCCCGTGTTGAGGGTCAGCGTGGTGGAAGTGTTGTTGCCTACCCTCACCACCTGGGGACGGCCCGTAATGCAGTCCAGGACCCAGTTGCAGAGGGAGGGGTTCAGTCCCAGGATCCCTAGCTTGGTGATGAGCTTGGAGGGGACTGTGCTGTTGAACACTGAGCTGTAGTCCATAAACAGCATTCTCACATAGTTATTTCCCCTCTTGTCCAAGTGGGAGAAGGCAGTCGGAAGTGCAATTGAGATGGTGTCATCTGTGGATCTGTTGGGGCGGAATGCGAATTGGAGTGGGTCTAGGTCATCTGGGATGATGGTGTTGATATGTGTTGAGAGAGAGAGTGAAAGAAAGAAGGGAGAGAGATATAGAGAGAGATGGAGAGAGAGAAAGAGAAATGGGCAGGGGGAGGGCAACATACTTACTGTACACAGTGAGCAGTTTGTGGCTCCCTCTGAAGTGTGTCATAATCTAATGTGCAGTCTGGGATGACATTGCATGCCCATTCAGAGAGATCAGGGCTAGCTATCGGCGTCAAACATGATGCATCACTCGATTATTTGCCTTACTAATGCTTAACAGAACTAAAATTAAATCTCAGTCAGTGTGGTTAAAGAGTGGCGCATCGTTATTACCCCCCTGGTCTGGACAAGCATGACTGATATTATGAATAGCAGGCTATTAGCAGCTACTGGTGTGCTTTTAACACGTTTGTTATTACCACACCAAAGGGACTGACCACCAATGGAGACAGCTTTCTATGAAAAAGCAGTTTTACATAATCCCATCAGACACGGTGTCACGCCTACTCCTGCTCCCTTCCTCCGGCGCTCGACGTCGACCGGTCTACTAACCACAGGCCCTATCTTTACGCACACCTGCTCCCCATCATTACGCACACCTGCTCCCCATCATTACGCACACCTGCTCCCCATCATTACACACACACGCTCCCCATCATTACACACACCTGCTCCCCATCATTACGCACACACCTGCTCCCCATCATTACACACACCTGCTCCCCATCATTACGCACACACCTGCTCCCCATCATTACACACACCTGCTCCCCATCATTACGCACACACCTGCTCCCCATCATTACGCACACACCTGCTCCCCATCATTACGCACACACCTGCTCCCCATCATTACGCACACACCTGCTCCCCATCATTACGCACACACCTGCTCCCCATCATTACACACACCTGCTCCCCATCATTACACACACACGCTCCCCATCATTACACACACACCTGCTCCCCATCATTACGCACACACCTTCTCCCCATCATTACGCACACACCTGCTCCCCATCATTACGCACACACCTGCTCCCCATCATTACGCACACACCTTCTCCCCATCATTACGCACACACCTGCTCCCCATCATTACGCACATTACGCATTTAGCCCCCTCAGTTGACGGCAGTCATTAGGTAGTATTGTTTTCTCTCACGTTCTGTACGCTTCTCATGTTTGTTCATCTGTATCATTTCTTTATTAAATTCACCTTCTGCACCTGCTTCCTGACTCCCGGCGTATTACGTTACAATTGGGATAATAGTCATGTCTAAGAAATGCTGTTAATGTGGAACTTTTCTGTGTTTTTTTTTTTTTTTTAAGGACCCTTGGAATCATAGAAAAAGATGATCAACAGAGAGACTGGCCTAAAACAGCTGGCTACAGCTGACGTGGAACATATATCCATATATGCACATTGATATTGAGGTCATACACTTTGCTAGAGTACAGCCCTGGCAGTGGCTTACTCTAACCACCTGCTTTGCTGAATGATAACATTACCAGGTGTAGGTGTATATGTGGTAGAGGTGGCACAGACACAAAGACACTCTCTTTTTGCTTGTCAGCTGCACACCAAAATAATTCCAGAGATGACATTGGGCCAAAATAGAGCGATTGTAAATGAGGCGCAGGGGCACGTGCTAGCTGCAACAGCAACCTGCTGGATTACCAGTCAGTCAGACCAGGCCAGCACTAGGCTACAGCAACCAGTCAGACCAGGCCAGCACTAGGGCGCAGCAACCAGTCAGTCAGTCAGACAGACCAGGCCAGCACTAGGCTGCAGCAACCAGTCAGTCAGCCAGTCAGTCAGACCAGGCCAGCACTAGGGCGCAGCAACCAGTCAGTCAGTCAGACAGACCAGGCCAGCACTAGGCTGCAGCAACCAGTCAGTCAGCCAGTCAGTCAGACCAGGCTAGGACTAGGCTGCAGCAACCAGTCAGTCAGCCAGTCAGTCAGACCAGGCCAGCACTAGGCTGCAGCAACCAGTCAGTCAGTCAGACAGACCAGGCCAGCACTAGGCTGCAGCAACCAGTCAGTCAGCCAGTCAGTCAGACCAGGCCAGCACTAGGCTGCAGCAACCAGTCAGTCAGCCAGTCAGTCAGACCAGGCCAGCACTAGGCTGCAGCAACCAGTCAGTCAGTCAGCCAGTCAGTCAGACCAGGCCAGGACTAGGCTGCAGCAACCAGTCAGTCAGCCAGTCAGTCAGACCAGGCCAGGACTAGGCTGCAGCAACCAGTCAGTCAGCCAGACCAGGCCAGGACTAGGCTGCAGCAACCAGTCAGTCAGCCAGTCAGTCAGACCAGGCCAGGACTAGGCTGCAGCAACCAGTCAGTCAGCCAGTCAGTCAGACCAGGCCAGGACTAGGCTGCAGCAACCAGTCAGTCAGCCAGCCAGTCAGACCAGGCCAGGACTAGGCTGCAGCAACCAGTCAGTCAGCAGGTCAATCAGACCAGGCCAGGACTAGGCTGCAGCAACCAGTCAGTCAGCCAGTCAGTCAGACCAGGCCAGGACTAGGCTGCAGCAACCAGTCAGTCAGCCAGTCAGTCAGAGCAGGCCAGGACTAGGCTGCAGCAACCAGTCAGTCAGCCAGTCAGTCAGACCAGGCCAGGACTAGGCTGCAGGAGCCAGTCAGTCAGCCAGTCAGTCAGACCAGGCCAGGACTAGGCTGCAGGAGCGCTGCTTAATCCTCTTGTTTGGCTGCCATTTCACCACAGCACCAGAGAACAATATTTTGGGATGATGAAATTTTCTCCAGCAGGGGGAACACAGGAGATTGAATCTATAATCTATTCTACGCTGTCAAGAGAACACAACACACGATCATTCATAGATCCGAGTAAATGCTAGAAAGATGTTACTAGAAATATCTGTAAATGCTAAAGTTATATTGTGAATTTACAGGCAACAGTTATGTAGAGGCAGGAGATCGTTACTAACAATGAGAAATGATTCACATTCAAAAGGTGTCTTTGTAGTGTTCCATCAATTTTCCTCAAGGCATTCTGCGTAATATTTGCACGGACAAATCCCAGTCCAGAAAGCGCACTCATTAACACTGAGATCAATGAATAAACACAAACCAATATCATACCCCACCCATCAATGACTGATTGATTGAAGGAATGTTAATTCACCCCAAAGCCTGCCCGAGGTTAAACCATCCCAAGCCGTCTGCTAGAGGTTAAACCATCCCAAGCCATCTGACAGAGGTTAAACCATCCCAAGCCGTCTGCTAGAGGTTAAACCATCCCAAGCAGCCTGCTAGAGGTTAAACCATCCCAAGCAGCCTGCTAGAGGTTAAACCATCCCAAGCCATCTGACAGAGGTTAAACCATCCCAAGCCGTCTGCTAGAGGTTAAACCATCCCAAGCAGCCTGCTAGAGGTTAAACCATCCCAAGCAGCCTGCTAGAGGTTAAACCATCCCAAGCAGCCTGCTAGAGGTTAAACCATCCCAAGCAGCCTGCTAGAGGTTAAACCATCCCAAGCCATCTGACAGAGGTTAAACCATCCCAAGCCGTCTGCTAGAGGTTAAACCATCCCAAGCCGTCTGACAGAGGTTAAACCACCCCAAGCCATCTGCTAGAGGCTAAACCATCCCAAGCCATCTGCTAGAGGTTAAACCATCCCAAGCCGTCTGACAGAGGTTAAACCACCCCAAGCCATCTGCTAGAGGCTAAACCATCCCAAGCCGTCTGCTAGAGGTTAAACCATCCCAAGACGTCTGCTAGAGGTTAAACCATCCCAAGCCGCCTGACAGAGGTTAAACCATCCCAAGCCATCTGACAGAGGTTAAACCATCCCAAGCCGTCTGCTAGAGGTTAAACCATCCCAAGCCGTCTGACAGAGGTTAAACCACCCCAAGCCATCTGCTAGAGGCTAAACCATCCCAAGCCGTCTGCTAGAGGTTAAACCATCCCAAGACGTCTGCTAGAGGTTAAACCATCCCAAGCCGCCTGACAGAGGTTAAACCATCCCAAGCCATCTGACAGAGGTTAAACCATCCCAAGCCGTCTGCTAGAGGTTAAACCATCCCAAGCCGTCCGCTAGAGGTTAAACCATCCCAAGCCGTCTGCTAGAGGTTAAACCATCCCAAGCCGTCTGCTAGAGGTTAAACCATCCCAAGCCGCCTGCTAGAGGTTAAACCATCCCAAGCCGTCTGCTAGAGGTTAAACCATCCCAAGCCGTCTGCTAGAGGTTAAACCATCCCAAGCCGCCTGCTAGAGGTTAAACCATCCCAAGCCATCTGACAGAGGTTAAACCATCCCAAGCAATCTGACAGAGGTTAAACCATCCCAAGCCATCTGACAGAGGTTAAACCATCCCAAGCCGTCTGACAGAGATTAAACCATCCCAAGCCATCTGACAGAGGTTAAACCATCCCAAGCCGTCTGCTAGAGGTTAAACCATCCCAAGCCGTCTGACAGAGATTAAACCATCCCAAGCCATCTGACAGAGATTAAACCATCCCAAGCCGTCTGACAGAGGTTAAACCATCCCAAGCCGTCTGCTAGAGGTTAAACCATCCCAAGCCGTCTGACAGAGATTAAACCATCCCAAGCCATCTGACAGAGATTAAACCATCCCAAGCCGTCTGACAGAGGTTAAACCATCCCAAGCCGTCTGACAGAGGTTAAACCATCCCAAGCCATCTGCTAGAGGTTAAACCGTCCCAAGCCGTCTGCTAGAGGTTAAACCATCCCAAGCCGTCTGCTAGAGGTTAAACCATCCCAAGCCGTCTGACAGAGATTAAACCATCCCAAGCCATCTGCTAGAGGTTAAACCATCCCAAGCCATCTGACAGAGGTTAAACCATCCCAAGCCGTCTGACAGAGGTTAAACCATCCCAAGCCGTCTGCTAGAGGTTAAACCGTCCCAAGCCATCTGACAGAGGTTAAACCATCCCAAGCCGTCTGCTAGAGGTTAAACCATCCCAAGTCATCTGACAGAGATTAAACCATCCCAAGCCATCTGACAGAGGTTAAACCGTCCCAAGCCATCTGACAGAGGTTAAACCATCCCAAGCCGTCTGCTAGAGGTTAAACCATCCCAAGCCATCTGACAGAGGTTAAACCATCCCAAGCCATCTGAGAGAGGTTAAACCATCCCAAGCCATCTGACAGACCATCCCAAGCCATCTGACAGAGGTTAAACCGTCCCAAGCCATCTGACAGAGGTTAAACCATCCCAAGCCGTCTGCTAGAGATTAAACCATCCCAAGCCATCTGCTAGAGGTTAAACCGTCCCAAGCCATCTGACAGAGGTTAAACCATCCCAAGCCGTCTGCTAGAGGTTAAACCATCCCAAGCCGTCTGCTAGAGGTTAAACCATCCCAAGCCATCTGACAGAGGTTAAACCATCCCAAGCCATCTGACAGAGGTTAAACCATCCCAAGCCATCTGACAGAGGTTAAACCATCCCAAGCCATCTGCTAGAGGTTAAACCATCCCAAGCCGTCTGACAGAGGTTAAACCATCCCAAGCTGTCTGCTAGAGGTTAAACCATCCCAAGCCGTCTGACAGAGATTAAACCATCCCAAGCCATCTGCTAGAGGTTAAACCATCCCAAGCCATCTGCTAGAGGTTAAACCATCCCAAGCCGTCTGACAGAGGTTAAACCATCCCAAGCTGTCTGCTAGAGGTTAAACCATCCCAAGCCATCTGACAGAGATTAAACCATCCCAAGCCATCTGACAGAGATTAAACCATCCCAAGCCGTCTGACAGAGGTTAAACCATCCCAAGCCGTCTGACAGAGGTTAAACCATCCCAAGCCATCTGAGAGAGGCTAAACCATCCCAAGCCATCTGACAGACCATCCCAAGCCATCTGCTAGAGGTTAAACCATCCCAAGCCGTCTGCTAGAGGTTAAACCATCCCAAGCCATCTGAGAGAGGCTAAACCATCCCAAGCCATCTGACAGACCATCCCAAGCCATCTGACAGAGGTTAAACCGTCCCAAGCCATCTGACAGAGGTTAAACCATCCCAAGCCGTCTGCTAGAGGTTAAACCATCCCAAGCCATCTGACAGAGGTTAAACCATCCCAAGCTGTCTGCTAGAGGTTAAACCATCCCAAGCCATCTGACAGAGGTTAAACCATCCCAAGCCATCTGACAGAGGTTAAACCATCCCAAGCCGCCTGCTAGAGGTTAAACCATCCCAAGCCATCTGACAGAGGTTAAACCGTCCCAAGCCATCTGACAGAGGTTAAACCATCCCAAGCCGTCTGCTAGAGGTTAAACCATCCCAAGCCATCTGACAGAGGTTAAACCATCCCAAGCCGTCTGCTAGAGGTTAAACCATCCCAAGCCATCTGACAGAGGTTAAACCATCCCAAGCCGTCTGCTAGAGGTTAAACCATCCCAAGCCGTCTGACAGAGGTTAAACCATCCCAAGCTGTCTGCTAGAGGTTAAACCATCCCAAGCCATCTGACAGAGGTTAAACCATCCCAAGCCGTCTGCTAGAGGTTAAACCATCCCAAGCCATCTGACAGAGGTTAAACCATCCCAAGCCGCCTGCTAGAGGTTAAACCATTCCAAGCCGTCTGACAGACCATCCCAAGCCATCTGACAGAGGTTAAACCATCCCAAGCCATCTGCTAGAGGTTAAACCATCCCAAGCCATCTGACAGAGGTTAAACCATCCCAAGCCGCCTGACAGAGGTTAAACCATCCCAAGCCGTCTGACAGAGGTTAAACCATCCCAAGCCGTCTGCTAGAGGTTAAACCATCCCAAGCCGCCTGACAGAGGTTAAACCATCCCAAGCCGCCTGACAGAGGTTAAACCATCCCAAGCCGCCTGACAGAGGTTAAACCATCCCAAGCCGCCTGACAGAGGTTAAACCATCCCAAGCCATCTGCTAGAGGTTAAACCATCCCAAGCCATCTGACAGAGGTTAAACCATCCCAAGCCGTCTGCTAGAGGTTAAACCATCCCAAGCCATCTGCTAGAGGTTAAACCATCCCAAGCCATCTGCTAGAGGTTAAACCATCCCAAGCCGTCCGCTAGAGGTTAAACCATCCCAAGCCGTCTGACAGAGGTTAAACCATCCCAAGCCGTCTGACAGAGGTTAAACCATCCCAAGCCATCTGACAGAGGTTAAACCATCCCAAGCCATCTGACAGAGGTTAAACCATCCCAAGCCATCTGAGAGAGGCTAAACCATCCCAAGCCATCTGAGAGAGGCTAAACCATCCCAAGCCGTCCGCTAGAGGTTAAACCATCCCAAGCCGTCTGACAGAGGTTAAACCATCCCAAGCCATCTGACAGAGGTTAAACCATCCCAAGCCATCTGAGAGAGGCTAAACCATCCCAAGCCGTCCGCTAGAGGTTAAACCATCCCAAGCCGTCTGACAGAGGTTAAACCATCCCAAGCCGTCTGACAGAGGTTAAACCATCCCAAGCCATCTGACAGAGGTTAAACCATCCCAAGCCATCTGAGAGAGGCTAAACCATCCCAAGCCGTCTGACAGAGATTAAACCATCCCAAGCCGTCTGACAGAGGTTAAACCATCCCAAGCCATCTGAGAGAGGCTAAACCATCCCAAGCCGTCTGACAGAGATTAAACCATCCCAAGCCGTCTGACAGAGATTAAACCATCCCAAGCCGTCTGACAGAGGTTAAACCATCCCAAGCCGTCTGCTAGAGGTTAAACCATCCCAAGCCATCTGACAGAGGTTAAACCATCCCAAGCCATCTGCTAGAGGTTAAACCATCCCAAGCCATCTGACAGAGGTTAAACCATCCCAAGCCGTCTGACAGAGGTTAAACCATCCCAAGCCATCTGACAGAGGTTAAACCATCCCAAGCCATCTGAGAGAGGTTAAACCATCCCAAGCCATCTGACAGAGGTTAAACCATCCCAAGCCGTCTGCTAGAGGTTAAACCATCCCAAGCCGTCTGCTAGAGGTTAAACCATCCCAAGCCGTCTGCTAGAGGTTAAACCATCCCAAGCCGTCTGCTAGAGGTTAAACCATCCCAAGCCGCCTGCTAGAGGTTAAACCATCCCAAGCCGCCTGCTAGAGGTTAAACCATCCCAAGCCATCTGACAGAGGTTAAACCATCCCAAGCCGTCTGCTAGAGGTTAAACCATCCCAAGCCATCTGACAGAGGTTAAACCGTCCCAAGCCATCTGACAGAGGTTAAACCATCCCAAGCCGTCTGCTAGAGGTTAAACCATCCCAAGCCATCTGACAGAGGTTAAACCATCCCAAGCCGTCTGCTAGAGGTTAAACCATCCCAAGCCGTCTGCTAGAGGTTAAACCATCCCAAGCCATCTGACAGAGGTTAAACCATCCCAAGCCGTCTGCTAGAGGTTAAACCATCCCAAGCCATCTGACAGAGGTTAAACCATCCCAAGCCATCTGACAGAGGTTAAACCATCCCAAGCCGCCTGCTAGAGGTTAAACCATCCCAAGCCATCTGACAGAGGTTAAACCATCCCAAGCCATCTGACAGAGGTTAAACCATCCCAAGCCGCCTGCTAGAGGTTAAACCATCCCAAGCCGCCTGCTAGAGGTTAAACCATCCCAAGCCGCCTGCTAGAGGTTAAACCATCCCAAGCCGCCTGCTAGAGGTTAAACCATCCCAAGCCGCCTGCTAGAGGTTAAACCATCCCAAGCCGTCTGACAGAGGTTAAACCATCCCAAGCCGTCTGACAGAGGTTAAACCATCCCAAGCCATCTGCTAGAGGTTAAACCATCCCAAGCCATCTGCTAGAGGTTAAACCATCCCAAGCCGTCTGACAGAGGTTAAACCATCCCAAGCCGGTTCCCTGCTGTTGATTTGGATGTAGGAGGGTCTTACTAAACCTGCATGGCTTGTTGATGATAATTCCACCACTAAAACCACCCCCCTCCATTCGGAATTGCGAGAAATCTCTCCCAAGATGAATTTCAGTGTGAGTGTCAAGTAGTTCAATCATAGGATATGGGTACACCTTGTCCCACCCCACAGTCCAGCACACTGAAGCACTTTGAGACAAATCAACCTGAGTAAGATGATGTGAAATATAGAAATAAACAATTGAACTGATTGAGTGGGTTTGTCTGTGTACATGTGAGAGAGAGAGCAAGAAAGAGAGAGAGAGAGTGAAAGAGAGAGCTAGAGAGAGACACACAGAGAGAAATAGAGAGAGAGAGACACAGAGAGAAATAGAGAGAGAGAGACACAGAGAGAAATAGAGAGAGAGAGAGACACAGAGAGAAATAGAGAGAGAGACAGAGAGAAATAGAGAGAGAGAGACACAGAGAGAAATAGAGAGAGAGACACAGAGAGAAATAGAGAGAGACAGAGAGAAATAGAGAGAGAGAGAGAAATAGAGAGAGAGAGAAATAGAGAGAGAGAGAGAAAAGAGAGAGAGAGAGAGAGAGAGAGAGAGAGAGAGAGAGAGTATGTGAGGGTCATTTAGAATGTGCAGGTGTTACAGTACTGAGTGTAACCCCTACAACACAATTCCATACCTCCACTTCCCCTCACTAGGCAACCTAAAGCACCACAACCTAAAGCACCACTGAGCCTTATTCTCTAGTTGGTTACACCCACATTCATTGCCACAGTAAATACTGCAAAATCAGGTTTAGTAACTTAAGTTTCCCTTTTTACCTGTATGAAGGTTCAATGTCTTTCTCTGAATTCACTTTCTTTACAAAGGTAAAAGAATGTAATGAAAAACATCATTACAAATTATAACAGGAAGTATAGGCTACTTACCATTAGAGTTCATTGTTGAGTTGGCATTCGAAAAGGGATACCTTCAAACTATTAGGTTACTGGATAAATACAGTTGTCATATGCACCATGTCCTGCTGTGTAATAGGTAGAAAATAAAACAAAAATAATGAAAAATACTAGAGCGAGGCTGGCATATTTAATTTTTAGGGTTTCAGCTCAGAGCATCTCCAAACTCCTCAGCCTTCTCTCAGCTCCGAATACAGTCCAGGGTGCCTATCCTCTCTAAGCAAGGTGAAGAATCAATCTGAAACCTGATTGGAAAAGACGGGGTGTTCCCTCTGTTCAGAAGCGGATTACAACAATGCTCTGGTAGAGACAGTTGGGGATTTCATGTAAATCCGGATTGGAATTGTTGTACAGTAGGCTACTACAGAGCTGCTCTGTCTTGTTCCATCGTCACCGCATCCTTTCTTCTGAGGAATACAGTAACGAGGCTGCGCTTTCGATGGTAGTAGGCTACTTGTACATCGCTGCTGTCAATGCGCTCTGGTGAGTAGAAGCTTTTCGGATGACCGGATCTGAGCGCAGTGGCAGGATGTAGCGGTGGACCGAAATGGTACGCGAGCGCCGAGCAGTGGTCCAACATGCTTTTTACACAACTCAATTTAAGAGGAACGAGGTTGTCTGCTACGTTTCATTGGCAGGAAGGATAGGCCTACATGTGGGTGTCTGAGTGACATGGAAACGGTCCTCCCAGGTAGTATGCAAATGTGCCTTTTTGTAATTATCAAAACCTAAAAAATAGTTAATGTAGAGTTAAGCTTAGGATACTTACTGGGCTTCCTAAGTCCTAGCCACATGTATGACTACAAAGAGAAGATTGTAAAATAAATATGTCTGTTAAACTCCAAGATTTGGGCAACCTACAGTTTTTCCTCATCATTATTTAAATAATTATTACATGGCTTCCAGCATGCGCGATTCATTTGCAGTCTAGACTGGGAGGGGTGAACATCTCCTGCTCTGACTGCAGGAGGGTAGGGGTTAAGGTTAGGGTTAAGGTTAGGTTTAGGGTTAGGGTCACAGTTATGGTTAGGGTAGGGGTTAAGGGTTAGGGTTTGGGATAGGGACTAACCATTTAGATGTTATCTATCTGTAAATAGCTCATCCAATCTACCTACTTTATTGTTTTTATTTACCTTTCTGCTCTTTTGCACACCAGTATTTCTACTTGCACACCATCATCATCTGCTCATCTATCACTCCAGTGTTCATCTGTAAATTGTAATTACTTTGCTACTATGGCCTATTTATTGCCTTACCTCCTCGTGTCATTTGCACACACTATATATAGACTTTCTTTGTTTCTATTGTGTTATTGACTGTACACTTGTTTATTCCATGTGTAACTCTGTGTTGTTGTTTGTGTCGCACTGTTTTGCTTTATCTTGGCCAGGTCGCAGTTGTAAATGAGAACTTGTTCTCAACTAACGTACCTGGTTAAATAAAGGTGAAATAACTAACCTACCTGGTTAAATTAAAGGTGAAATAACTAATCTACCTGGTTAAATAAAGGTGAAATAACTAACCTACCTGGTTAAATTAAAGGTGAAATAACTAATCTACCTGGTTAAATAAAGGTGAAATAACTAACCTACCTGGTTAAATAAAGGTGAAATAACTAACCTACCTGGTTAAATAAAGGTGAAATAACTAATCTACCTGGTTAAATAAAGGTGAAATAACTAACCTACCTGGTTAAATTAAAGGTGAAATAACTAATCTACCTGGTTAAATAAAGGTGAAATAACTAACCTACCTGGTTAAATTAAAGGTGAAATAACTAATCTACCTGGTTAAATAAAGGTGAAATAACTAACCTACCTGGTTAAATTAAAGGTGAAATAACTAATCTACCTGGTTAATTAAAGGCGAAATAACTAATCTACCTGGTTAAATAAAGGTGAAATAACTAACCTACCTGGTTAAATAAAGGTGAAATAACTAACCTACCTGGTTAAATAAAAGTGAAATAACTAACCTACCTGGTTAAATAAAGGGGAAATAACTAATCTACCTGGTTAATTAAAGGTGAAATAACTAACCTACCTGCTTAAATAAAGGTGAAATAACTAACCTACCTGGTTAAATAAAGGTGAAATAAACATAAAATAAAAAGATGCTTTCTCTTCAAACCCTGGTCAGTTCTGTTACTTGCCCTTGCCTCATTTCAACACTATACGTAGTAACAGTAAAATAAGTGACTGTTACATTTCTAATCACTCCACATGCATTAGTTGATCTCCCTGTAACGTTAGAGATCAATCACTCTCAGCTTGCACTGATTATGAATCACTGTGCACCTTTCAATGTAGAGAACACACTGATGCATGATGGTTTCACTAGTAGGCCTCCCCTAGATCCAGAGGGGGTCAGTGTTGATCAGGATGAAACACTGGACTTGACTGAACAAGGCTGCATTCTGATTTGCCACCCTTTCTTTGGTAAAATGCTGAGGGATGGGGCTTAAGAAATATAGAAAGAGAAATTGGCGTGCTCAGCTCATTTCATGTTTGTAGTGACAAAAGGTCTCGGGAGCCGGGTTCATAAATTATTTACATTCATTATTTACATACATTATTTACATACAGTTCTATGAAATAAATCTGTTTTTCTGACCTCTGCTGCAAAAATATACAGTGCAGGTTATTACTTTCTTCATGCTTAAGAAATATATATTTTTTATTTAACCTTTATTTAACTAGGCAAGTCAGGTAAGAACAAATTCTTATTTACAATGACAGCCTAGCCCGGCCAAACCCTAATGACGCTGGGCCAATTGTGCGCCGCCCTACGGGACTCCCAATCACTGCCGGTTGTGATACAGCCTGGAATCGAACCAGGCTCTGTAGTGACACCTCTATGCAGTGACTTAGACCCCTGCGCCACTCGGGAGCATAGCTAGAGCTATGAATGCAAGGACTGACCGTCCACGTTTCAAAGCTATATAGTGTTTGTTTACAAAACTTTACATTGACTTATTTTGGGTTCTGATAGACTACGACAGTTGAACTAAGCTCATGAGTCATTTTATAAGTTATATTCTTCAACAATCAATGGGTACATATTATTAATGTATAAATCCAAAGCTGGATGTAGCTACTGCAGATTGTGCACACTTCCCATCTTTAACATTGGTGGAAACTCCCTACCCCCTAAAAACCACCTCCAATCCAATGTCTGGCAGTGTGCAAGTGTACACTTTAGGAGAAAGATTCATAATTAGGATGCGTCCTATCACTGTCTAATGCATAGTATGAACCCAACACTGTCTGATGTACGGTATGAACCCAACACTGTCTGATGTACGGTATGAACCCAACACTGTCTGATGTACGGTATGAACCCAACACTGTCTGATGTACGGTATGAACCCAACACTGTCTGATGTACGGTATGAACCCAACACTGTCTGATGTACGGTATGAACCCAACACTGTCTGATGTACGGTATGAACCCAACACTGTCTGATGTACGGTATCAACCCAACACTGTCTAATGCATAGTATGAACCCAACACTGTCTGATGTACGGTATCAACCCAACACTGTCTGATGTACGGTATGAACCCAACACTGTCTGATGTACGGTATGAACCCAACACTGTCTGATGTACGGTATGAACCCAACACTGTCTGATGTACGGTATGAACCCAACACTGTCTGATATACGGTATGAACCCAACACTGTCTGATGTACGGTATGAACACTGTCTGATGTACTGTATGAACCCAACACTGTCTGATGTACGGTATGGACCCAACACTGTCTGATGTACGGTATGAACCCAACACTGTCTGATGTACGGTATGAACCCAACACTGTCTGATGTACGGTATGAACCCAACACTGTCTAATGCATAGGATGAACCCAACACTGTCTGATGTACGGTATGAACCCAACACTGTCTGATGTACGGTATGAACCCAACACTGTCTGATGTACGGTATGAACCCAACACTGTCTGATGTACGGTATGAACCCAACACTGTCTGATGTACGGTATGAACCCAACACTGTCTAATGCATAGTATGAACCCAACACTGTCTGATGTACGGTATGAACCCAACACTGTCTGATGTACGGTATGAACCCAACACTGTCTGATGTACGGTATGAACCCAACACTGTCTGATGTACGGTATGAACCCAACACTGTCTAATGCATAGGATGAACCCAACACTGTCTGATGTACGGTATGAACCCAACACTGTCTGATGCATAGTATGAACCCAACACTGTCTGATGTACGGTATGAACCCAACACTGTCTAATGCATAGGATGAACCCAACACTGTCTGATGTACGGTATGAACCCAACACTGTCTGATGCATAGTATGAACCCAACACTGTCTGGTGTACGGTATGAACCCAACACTGTCTAATGCATAGGATGAACCCAACACTGTCTGATGTACGGTATGAACCCAACACTGTCTGATGCACGGTATGAACCCAACACTGTCTGATGTACGGTATGAACCCAACACTGTCTGATGCACGGTATGAACCCAACACTGTCTGATGCACGGTATGAACCCAACACTGTCTGATGTACGGTATGAACCCAACACTGTCTGATGCACGGTATGAACCCAACACTGTCTGATGCACGGTATGAACCCAACACTGTCTGATGTACGGTATGAACCCAACACTGTCTAATGCATAGGATGAACCCAACACTGTCTGATGTACGGTATGAACCCAACACTGTCTGATGTACGGTATGAACCCAACACTGTCTGATGCACGGTATGAACCCAACACTGTCTAATGCATAGTATGAACCCAACACTGTCTGATGTACGGTATGAACCCAACACTGTCTGATGTACGGTATGAACCCAACACTGTCTGATGTACGGTATGAACCCAACACTGTCTGATGTACGGTATGAACCCAACACTGTCTGATGTACGGTATGAACCCAACACTGTCTGATGTACGGTATGAACCCAACACTGTCTGATGTACGGTATGAACCCAACACTGTCTGATGTACGGTATGAACCCAACACTGTCTGATGTACGGTATCAACCCAACACTGTCTAATGCATAGTATGAACCCAACACTGTCTGATGTACGGTATCAACCCAACACTGTCTGATGTACGGTATGAACCCAACACTGTCTGATGTACGGTATGAACCCAACACTGTCTGATGTACGGTATGAACCCAACACTGTCTGATGTACGGTATGAACCCAACACTGTCTGATGCATAGTATGAACCCAACACTGTCTGGTGTACGGTATGAACCCAACACTGTCTAATGCATAGGATGAACCCAACACTGTCTGATGTACGGTATGAACCCAACACTGTCTGATGCACGGTATGAACCCAACACTGTCTGATGTACGGTATGAACCCAACACTGTCTGATGCACGGTATGAACCCAACACTGTCTGATGCACGGTATGAACCCAACACTGTCTGATGTACGGTATGAACCCAACACTGTCTGATGCACGGTATGAACCCAACACTGTCTGATGCACGGTATGAACCCAACACTGTCTGATGTACGGTATGAACCCAACACTGTCTAATGCATAGGATGAACCCAACACTGTCTGATGTACGGTATGAACCCAACACTGTCTGATGTACGGTATGAACCCAACACTGTCTGATGCACGGTATGAACCCAACACTGTCTAATGCATAGTATGAACCCAACACTGTCTGATGTACGGTATGAACCCAACACTGTCTGATGTACGGTATGAACCCAACACTGTCTGATGTACGGTATGAACCCAACACTGTCTGATGTACGGTATGAACCCAACACTGTCTGATGTACGGTATGAACCCAACACTGTCTGATGTACGGTATGAACCCAACACTGTCTGATGTACGGTATGAACCCAACACTGTCTGATGTACGGTATCAACCCAACACTGTCTAATGCATAGTATGAACCCAACACTGTCTGATGTACGGTATCAACCCAACACTGTCTGATGTACGGTATGAACCCAACACTGTCTGATGTACGGTATGAACCCAACACTGTCTGATGTACGGTATGAACCCAACACTGTCTGATGTACGGTATGAACCCAACACTGTCTGATATACGGTATGAACCCAACACTGTCTGATGTACGGTATGAACACTGTCTGATGTACGGTATGAACCCAACACTGTCTGATGTACGGTATGGACCCAACACTGTCTGATGTACGGTATGAACCCAACACTGTCTGATGTACGGTATGAACCCAACACTGTCTGATGTACGGTATGAACCCAACACTGTCTAATGCATAGGATGAACCCAACACTGTCTGATGTACGGTATGAACCCAACACTGTCTGATGTACGGTATGAACCCAACACTGTCTGATGTACGGTATGAACCCAACACTGTCTGATGTACGGTATGAACCCAACACTGTCTGATGTACGGTATGAACCCAACACTGTCTAATGCATAGTATGAACCCAACACTGTCTGATGTACGGTATGAACCCAACACTGTCTGATGTACGGTATGAACCCAACACTGTCTAATGCATAGGATGAACCCAACACTGTCTGATGTACGGTATGAACCCAACACTGTCTGATGCATAGTATGAACCCAACACTGTCTGATGTACGGTATGAACCCAACACTGTCTAATGCATAGGATGAACCCAACACTGTCTGATGTACGGTATGAACCCAACACTGTCTGATGCATAGTATGAACCCAACACTGTCTGGTGTACGGTATGAACCCAACACTGTCTAATGCATAGGATGAACCCAACACTGTCTGATGTACGGTATGAACCCAACACTGTCTGATGCACGGTATGAACCCAACACTGTCTGATGTACGGTATGAACCCAACACTGTCTGATGCACGGTATGAACCCAACACTGTCTGATGCACAGTATGAACCCAACACTGTCTGATGTACGGTATGAACCCAACACTGTCTGATGCACGGTATGAACCCAACACTGTCTGATGCACGGTATGAACCCAACACTGTCTGATGTACGGTATGAACCCAACACTGTCTAATGCATAGGATGAACCCAACACTGTCTGATGTACGGTATGAACCCAACACTGTCTGATGTACGGTATGAACCCAACACTGTCTGATGCACGGTATGAACCCAACACTGTCTAATGCATAGTATGAACCCAACACTGTCTGATGTACGGTATGAACCCAACACTGTCTGATGTACGGTATGAACCCAACACTGTCTGATGTACGGTATGAACCCAACACTGTCTGATGTACGGTATGAACCCAACACTGTCTGATGTACGGTATGAACCCAACACTGTCTGATGTACGGTATGAACCCAACACTGTCTAATGCATAGTATGAACCCAACACTGTCTAATGCACGGTATGAACCCAACACTGTCTGATGTACGGTATGAACCCAACACTGTCTAATGTACGGTATGAACCCAACACTGTCTGATGTACGGTATGAACCCAACACTGTCTGATGTACGGTATGAACCCAACACTGTCTAATGTACAGTATGAACCCAACACTGTCTGATGTACGGTATGGACCCAACACTGTCTGATGTACGGTATGAACCAAACACTGTGAAAAGTGTTGATGAGTCTCAGATCAGGCCAATAATAGGGCTGGATTACCGAACAGGCATGCAGGGCACGTGCCCACGGGCCCCCGACCTCCAGGGGGCCCCAAAACCCCCAGAATGAAGTGTTTTTTGGGAGGTTGGGTGGGCCCCTGGAGATAGGTGCCCTAAATGCGTTCGTCCGGCCCTGAATACGACCCCAACAATGGCAGGTCACATCATCAGCTTCACATACAAAGATCACACCTTCTACATCTTTCCACCAAAACAATATTTCCAATTACGAGGGCTGTCAAATGAAAAAAAAGGAGATAATAATAGGTCATAGGTCATAGGTCATCACAGGATGGGCTCAAAGTGAACTGTAATTGAAGATTTTTTCATACAACAAAAACATTGCAAGAATATTAACGTCTTCATTTTGTCTAAATTAACACTTAGCGAAATTAGGTAAATTGAGAAAGCACACTTTTTTTCAACCTCAATGTCAACTTGTTTTCACATCGCATTGTAGATTTTAGCTGTATATATCATGTATTTTGGACGTGTTCAGTGTATTTTCAATGCTTTCAGAAGATGCAATTAATCACAATAACAAAAATGATCAACTAAAATTACAAAATGTTCTCTCAAGTTAACAGATGAACTCTGACAGACCCACTATTTATGTTTAACTCCTCGGTGAATCAAGTCAAAATGACATTAGTACATAGTCATTTCAATATAAAAAGCGTGTGGAACCAGTTGTAATGTAATTACAAATTGCAAATCTTAACAGATAATCTATCATCTATTTTTTTAATTTATCAGATGACCTAACTCTTCATATCTTTAGTTGAGTTACTCCAGTGAACAGCAACTTCCTGTTGTGGAGTAATAAAAGACCCTCACATGAAAAAGCAGGATTCTGCGGCTGCTAGTGATTTGCATAACAGGGAATCAGAAGGTGGGTCGACAGCGTTTCATGCAGCACAAGTCGATGTTCAGCCAAGAACCACACAGGTACATGTCAGAAGATGATGAATATATGTTTTGCGTTCTGGTGAAGTCCATTAGGACTGAAACATAAATGTGTTTTTTTTCACCAAAGGAAGTCAATGAAAGAGCACCTCTGTATAAAGAACCTCTCTATATAAAGAGCCCCTCTATACAAAGAACCTCTCTATATAAAGAGCCCCTCTATATGAAGATATATAAAGAGCCCCTCTATATAAAGAGCCCCTCTATATGAAGATATATAAAGAGCCCCTCTATATAAAGAGCCCCTCTATATGAAGATATATAAAGAGCCTCTCTATATAAAGAGCCCCTCTATACAAAGAACCTCTCTATATAAAGAGCCCCTCTATATAAAGAACCTCTCTATGTAAAGAGCCCCTCTATATGAAGATATATAAAGAGCCCCTCTATATAAAGAGCCCCTCTATACAAATAACCACTCTATATAAAGAGCCCCTCTATATAAAGAACCTCTCTATGTAAAGAGCCCCTCTATATAAAGAGCCCCTCTATATGAAGATATATAAAGAGCCCCTCTATATAAAGAGCCCCTCTATACAAAGAACCACTCTATATAAAGAGCCCCTCTATATAAAGAACCTCTCTATGTAAAGAGCCCCTCTATATAAAGAGCCCCTCTATATGAAGATATATAAAGAGCCCCTCTATATAAAGAGCCCCTCTATATAAAGAACCTCTCTATGTAAAGAGCCCCTCTATATAAAGAACCTCTCTATGTAAAGAGCCCCTCTATATAAAGAGCCCCTCTATATAAAGAGCCCCTCTATATAAAGAACCTCTCTATGTAAAGAACCTCTCTATATAAAGAGCCCCTCTATATAAAGAGCCCCTCTATATAAAGAGCCCCTCTATATAAAGAACCTCTCTATGTAAAGAACCTCTCTATATAAAGAGCCCCTCTATATAAAGAGCCCCTTTATATAAAGAGCCCCTCTATATAAAGAGCCCCTCTATACAAAGAACCACTCTATATAAAGAGCCCCTCTATATAAAGAGCCCCTCTATATAAAGAGCCGCTCTATATAAAGATATATAAAGAGCCTCTCTATATAAAGAGCCAAATAAAATTGTATCGGTCACATACACGTGTAGATGTTATTGTGGGTGTAGCAAAATGCTTGTGTTTCTAGCTCCGACAGTGCAGTAATATCTAACCATTTCAGTTAATACACACAAAGGAATGGAATGGGATTAAGAATATATAAATATATGGACGAGCAATGTCAGAGCGGCATAGTATAGAATACAGTAAACATATGAGATGAGTAATGTAAGATATGAAAACATTATTAAAGTGTTAAGTTTATTAAAGTGGCCAGTAAGTTAAGTTTATTAAAGTGGTACAGTTGAAGTCGGAAGTTTACATACACCTTAGCCAATTAAACTCAGTTTTTCACAATTCCTGACATTTAATCCTAGTAAAAATTCCCTCTCTTAGGTCAGTTAGGATCACCACTTTATTTTCAGAATGTGAAATGTCAGAATAATAGTTGAGAGAATGATTTATGCCACGTTCTGACTTTTATTTCCTTTGTTTTGTCTTTATTTAGTATGGTCAGGGCGTGAGTTGGGGTGGGCAGTCTATGTTTGTGTTTCTAGGTTTGGTTTCTGTTTCGGCCTAGTATGGTTCTCAATCAGAGGCAGGTGTCGTTAGTTGTCTCTGATTGAGAATCATACTTAGGTAGCCTGGGTTTCACTGTTGGTTTGTGGGTGTTTGTTTCCTGGGTGGGTGTTTGTGCCAAACGGGACTGTTTAGTTTATATTCACTTTTTTACTTTGTATTCTGTGGTGTTTATATTATTAAAACATGGACACTTACCACACTGCATTTTGCTCTGATCCCTGTTACTCCTCTTCAAACGAAGAGGAAAAATGTATTTCAGCTTTTATTTCTTTCATCACATTCCCAGTGGGACATAAGTATACATACACTCAATTAGTATTTGGTAGCATTGCCTTTAAATTGTTTAACTTGGGTCAAACGTTTTGGGTAGCCTTCCACAAACTTCCCACAATAAGTTGGGTGAATTTTGGCCCATTCCTCCTGACAGAGCTGGTGTAACTGAGTCAGGTTTGTAGGTCTCCTTGCTAGCATAAGCTTTTTCAGTTGTGCCCACAAATGTTCTATAGGATTGTGGTCAGAGCTTTGTGATGGCCACTCCAATACCTTGATTTTGTTGACCTTAAGCCATTTTGCCACAACTTTGGAAGTATGCTTGGGGTCATTGTCGATTTGGAAGACCCATTTGTGACAAAGCTTTAACTTCCGGACTGATGTCTTGAGATGTTGCTTCAATATATCAACATAATTTTCTGTCCTCATGATGCCATCTATTTTGTGAAGTGCACCAGTCCCTCCTGCAGCAAAACACCCCCACAACATGATGATGCCACCCCCGTGCTTCACGGTTGGGATGGTGTTCTTCGGCTTGCAAGTCTCCACCTTTTTCCTCCAAACATAACGATGGTCATTATGGCCAAACAGTTATATTTTTGTTTCATCAGACCAGAGGACATTTCTCCAAAAAGTATGATCTTTGTCCCCATGTGCAGTTGCAAACCGTATTCTGGCTTTTTTTATGTCGGTTTCGGAGCAGTGGCTTCTTCCTTGCTGAGTGGCCTTTCAGGTTATGTCGATATAGGACTCGTTTTACTGTGGATATGGATAATTTTGTGCCTGTTTCTTCCAGCATGAGGTCCTTTGCTGTTGTTCTGGGATTTATTTGCATTTTTCGCACCAAAGTACGTTCATCTCTAGGAGACAGAACGCATCTCTTTCCTGAGCGGTATGACGGCTGTGTGGTCCCATGGTGTTTATACTTGTGTACTATAGTTTGTACAGATGAACGTGGTACCTTCAGGCGTTTGGAAATTGCTCCCAATGATGAACCAGACTTGTGGAGGGCTACAATTTTCTATCTGAGGTCTTGGCTGATTTCTTTGGATTTTCCCATGATGTCAAGCAAAGAGGCACTGAGTTTGAAGGTAGGCCTTGAAATTTGTCCACAGGTACACCTCCAATTGACTCAATTGATGTAAATTAGCCTATCAGAAGCTTCTAAAGCCAATACATAATTTTCTGGAATTTTCCAAGCTGTTTAAAGGCACAGTCAACTAAGTGTATGTAAACTTCTGACCCACTGGAATTGTGATACAGTGAATTATAAGTTAAATAATCTGTCTATAAACAATTGTTGGAAAAATGAATTGTGTCATGCACAAAGTAGATGTCCTAACTGACTTGCCAAAACCATATTTTGTTGACAAGAAATGTGTGGAGTGGTTGTATAACAGGTTTTAATGACTCCAACCTAAGTGTATGTAAACTTCCAACTTCAACTATACGTCTTGATTTGCGACTCCACTTTGTCTCTATGCTGATGTTTTGCCTGTTTGATTGCCTTACAGAGGGTATAACTACACTGTTTGTATTCGGCCATATTCCCAGTCACCTTTCCATGGTTAAATGCGGTGGTTTGCGATTTCAGTTTGGCACGAATGCTGCCATCTATCCACGGTTTCTGGTTTGGGTTTTAATAGTCACAGTGGGGACAACATCTCATATACACTTCCTGATAAACTCAGTCATCGTATCAGTGTTTTTTCATCAATGTTATTCTCAGAGGTTACCCGGAAAACAATCTTAAAGCGTGGACTCCGATTGGTCAGACCGGCATTGAATAGTCATTAGCACGGGTACTTCCTTTTTGAGTTTCTGCCTATAGGAAGGGAGGAGCAAAATGGAGTCATGATTAGATTTTCCCGAAAGGAGGGCGGGGAAGGCCTTGTAGGCATCCAGGAAGTTGGAGTAGCAGTGGTTGAGTGTTTTAGCAGCGTGAGTACTCCAGTCAATGTGTTGATAGAACTTCAGTAGCGTTTTCCTCAAATATGCTTTGTTAAAATCCCGAGCTACAATAAATGCGGCCTCAGGATATGTGTTTTCCAGTTTGCATAAAGTCCAGTGAAGTTCTTTGAGGGCCGTCATGGTATCGGCTTGAGGGAGAATATACACGGATGTGACTATAACCGACGAGAATTCTCTTGGGAGATAATAAGGTTGGCTTTTGATTGTGAGGTATTCTAGGTCGGGTGAACAAAAGGACTTGAGTTCCTGTATGTTATCACAATCACAGTTAATCATGAAACATACATCCCCTCCCTTCTCCTTCCAGGAGAGACATTTATTGCAGAGGAGGATGGGAGAAACTCCCCAAATACTGATGTGCCAAGCTTGTAGCGTCATACCCAATTGCTGCCAAAGGCGATTCAACAAAGTAATGAGTAAATGGTCTGAATACTTATGTGAATGTGATATTTCTGTTTTTCATTTTGTATACATTTGCAAACATGTCTAAAAACCTATTTGTTTTGTCATTATGGGGTATTGTGTGTAGACTGATGAGGGGAACAACGATTTAATCAATTGTTGAATAATGCTGTTAACTAACAAAATGTGAAAACAATTCAAGGGGTCTGAATACTTTCAGAAGGCACTGTAGATCTTTGACTTGGAATTTTAGGACCCCTTTAGGTATATATAAAGATACACAGTACCAGGCAAAAGACTGGACACACCTACTCATTCCAGGGTTTTTCTTTATTTTCAGTCCTTCTGTAGCTCAGTTGGTAGAGCATGGCGCTTGTAACGCCAGGGTAGAGGGTTCGATTCCCGGGACCACCCATACGTAGAATGTATGCACACATGACTGTAAGTCGCTTTGGATAAAAGCGTCTGCTAAATGGCATATATTATATTATTATATTACTATTTTCTACATTGTAGAATAATAGTGAAGACATCAAAACGATGAAATAACATAATGTAGTAACCAAAAAATGGTTAAACAAATCAGCCTTGTTGACAGCTTTGCACACTCTTGGCATTCTCTCAACCAGCTTCAATTAATAGGTGTGCCTTCTGAAAAGTACATTTGTGGAATTTCATTCCTTCTGAATGCGTTTGAGCCAACCCGTTCGTATTGTGACAAGGTAGGGGTGGTATACAGAAGACAGCCCTATTTGGTAAAAGACCAAAGTCCATATTATGGCAAGAACAGCTCAAATAAGCAAAGAGAAATGACAGTCCATCATTACTTTAAGACTTTAAGGTCAGTCAATACGGAACATTTCAATAACTTTGAAAGTTTCTTCAAGTGCAGTTGCACAAACCATCAAGCGCTATGATGAAGCTGTCTCTCATGATGACCGCCACAGGAAAGGAAGTCCCAGAGTTACCTTTGCTGCAGAGGACAAGTTCATTAGAGTTACCTGTCTCTCATGAGGACCGCCACAGGAAAGGAAGTCCCAGAGTTACCTCTGCTGCAGAGGATAAATTCATTAGAGTTACCTGCACCTCAGATTGCAGCCCAAATAAATGCTTCATAGAGTTCAAGTAACGGACACATCTCAACCTCAACTGTTCCGAGGAGACTGTGTTTAATCAAGCCTTAATGGTCAAATAAACCACTACTAAAGGACACCAATAAGAAGAAGATACATGCTTGGGCCAAGAAACACAAGGAATGGACATTAGACTGGTGGAAATCTGCCCTTTGGTCTAATGAGTCCGAATTTGAGATTTTTGGTTCCAACCGCCGTGTCTTTGTGAGATGCAGAGTGGGTGAGCGGATGATATCCGCATGTGTGGTTCCCACCGTGAAGCATGGAGGAAGAGGTTTATTGGTGTGGGGGTGCTTTGCTGGTGACACTGTCTGATTTATTTAGAATTCAAGGCCCACTCATTCAGGCACACTTAACCATCATGGCTACCACAGCATTCTGCAGTGATACGCCATCCCATCTGGTTAGCGCTTAGTGGGATTATCATTTTTCAACAGGACAATGACCCAAAACACACATCCAGGTCTATTTGACCATGAAGGAGAGTGATGGAGTGCTGCATCAGATGACCTGGCCTCCACAATCACCCAACCTCAAACCAATTGAGATGGTTTGGGATGAGTTGGACCACAGAGTCAAGGAAAAGCAGCCATCAATTGCTCAGCATATGTAGGAACTGCTTCATGACTGTTGGAAAAGCATTCCACATTGAGCTGATTGAGAGAAGGCAAAGGCAATGTGTCACGCCCTGACCTTAGAGAGCCGTTTATTTCTCTATTTGGTTAGGTCAGGGTGTGATGTGGGGTTGGCATTCTATGTTTCTTTATTTCTATGTTTTGGCCCGGTATGGTTCTCAATCAGGGACAGCTGTCTATCGTTGTCTCTGATTGGTTAGGTCAGGGTGTGATGTGGGGTGGGCATTCTATGTTTTGTGTTCTAGGTTTCTTTATTTCTATGTTTTGGCCCGGTATGGTTCTCAATCAGGGACAGCTGTCGATCGTTGTCTCTGATTGGGAATCATACTCAGTGTCTCCTGACCCCTCCTGTCTCAGCCTCCAGTATTTATGCTGCAGTAGTTTATGTGTCGGGGGGCTAGGGTCAGTTTGTTATATCTGGAGTACTTCTCCTGTCCTATTCGGTGTCCTGTGTGAATCTAAGTGTGCGTTCTCTAATTCTCTCCTTCTCTCTTTCTTTCTCTCTCTCGGAGGACCTGAGCCCTAGGACCATGTCCCAGGACTACCTGACATGAGGACTCCTTGCTGTCCCCAGTCCACCTGGCCATGCTCCTGCTCCAGTTTCAACTGACCTGAGCCCTAGGACCGTGCCCCAGGACTACCTGACATGAAGGCTCCTTGCTGTCCCCAGTCCACCTGACTGTGCTGCTGCTCCAGTTTCAACTGTTCTGCCTTATTATTATTCGACCATGCTGGTCATTTATGAACATTTGAACATCTTGGTCATGTTCTGTTATAATCTCTACCCGGCACAGCCAGAAGAGGACTGGCCACCCCACATAGCCCGGTTCCTCTCTAGGTTTCTTCCTAGGTTTTGGCCTTTCTAGGGAGTTTTTCCTAGCCACTGTGCTTTTACACCTGCATTGTTTGCTGTTTGGGGTTTTAGGCTGGGTTTCTGTACAGCACTTTGAGATATCAGCTGATGTACGAAGGGCTATATAAATACATTTGATTTGATTTGATTTGATGATACTTAGGAAGCCCTTTTTCCCTCCTTCAGTGTGGGTAGTTGACTTTGTTTAGTGGCCCGTTTAGCTCAGTTCAGCTTCACGGTCGTTTCTATGTTTATTGTGTTTGTTGGCGACATCATTATAATAAACGTAAGCACGCTCACCACGCCGCCCTTTTGGTCTACTTCTTTCCACGGCCGTGACACAAAGGGTGGCTACTTTGAAGAATCTCAAATATAAATATATTTTTATTTGTTTAACACTTGGTTACTTGGCGTTGGTGTACTTGGTGTTATTTCATAGTTTTGACGTCTTCACTATTATTCTACAATGTAGAAAATACAAAAAATAATGAGTAGGTGTGTCCAATTATATATATATATACATATATATTTGATAAAATATTGAATTTTGGCTTTTACTACGATAGTCCATAGAAACGGATTGAATAAACGTATTTATAAATGGCAAATGACAGTCAAATAATAAATCATAAGGAATACGATTTTGAAGTCTCTGTCCTATATCTAGGAGATGTAAGAATGTTCAGGAAACATTTTAGGTTTTTTTGGACAGATATGTAACCCCTTATTTTTGTTGGCACATAACGACCTCCACACTTCCATTTGTTTGTATGGGTTACCTTCAGAGGAGTCCTGTGACACCTGTGGGAGTGGTGGAGCAAAACAGAGAACACCACCGTGTTTGTGAGAGTCTCGGCCAGACCATTCGGACACTACATGTACAGACGTTTTCGTGAGAAGACCGGAATTTCGAGGGAAATCTCAAGGTCTGACAAAATGGCAGACATAGGCGATTGCTTTGGATTGAGATGCCGCTAATGAACTGACATCTCCAGCTTTGATGGGTATTTTTTTATTCTCTCACACCGAGTGCGTCAATAAACTCTACTCTCATGGAACACATCATCATGTTTTACCTGCTGAATGACAAAATAGATTTGTGTTGTCAGAGTGAGTCAGTGTGGGACTGAGTGAGGAGACTAGAACAAATGTCCTCTTTCTGCAATGTTCCCTTCCCTTTATTTGAGGCACATTGGGTGAAATAACATTGTGTTCTTCTCTGAAATCAGCACCAGTCTAAAGCCATATTTTTTTGGTCCTATTACCATCACAACACCGTTTTTGCCATCACATAATTAAAGCCTATGATTCATGTAGGTCCATAAAACCTACTGCCCAGACACAGGCACGTGCTCACGCTGTATGTTCCTCAATGGTAAATAGACACAGAGCAACAGTAGGCAAACGTAAGCAGTTTCTCTAACACTAAGTGTCTACGTGGAGCAGTGTTGACACACACTAAAGCCAGGTGTTTTACTATTCAACGACTGAACAGCAACACCAAACAGCACCAATGGGTAACAAACCATAAATGAATGTCATTGGTGCACTCCTCGTTTCTTGTAGAATTGCTGATTTATTTATCCATAGTGGACCATATTTTTTTATTGGTTGTATTGACAGTTTCACAGAGACCACTCTGGGAGTCTTTCACAGAGACCACTGTGGGTGTCTTTCACAGAGACCACTGTGGGTGTCTTTCACAGAGACCACTGTGGGTGTCTTTCACAGAGACCACTCTGGGAGTCTTTCACAGAGACCACTGTGGGAATCTTTCACAGAGACCACTGTGGGAATCTTTCACAGAGACCACTGTGGGTGTCTTTCACAGAGACCACTGTGGGAATCTTTCACAGAGACCACTGTGGGTGTCTTTCACAGAGACCACTGTGGGAATCTTTCACAGAGACCACTCTGGGAGTCTTTCATTACTGAGGAATGCACTGAGGATGACAGCATCACAGTAACCACCAGGTTGGCAGCCAAATGTTGTCCCCTGAAAGTTGATATAAGGATGACAGAGAGCTGATAAATGGATGACAGAGAGCTGATAGATGGATGACAGTGGTGATAAATGGATGACAGAGTGGTGATAGATGGATGACAGAGAGCTGATAGATGGATGACAGAGTGGTGATAGATGGATGACAGAGTGGTGATAGATGGATGACAGAGAGCTGATAGATGGATGAGAGAGAGCTGATAGATGGATGACAGAATGGTGATAGATGGATGACAGAGAGCTGATAGATGGATGACAGAGAGATGATAGATGGATGACAGAGAGGGAGGGAGCAGTTGGAGAGGACAGTGTGTTGTGACAGGAGTGGAGATCTTGGTCCAGGCTGGATTTACACGTATGGATTTAGTGTCCAACTCATGAGGCAGTAACATCAGTCCCTGGACCATTCACCTTACTATTTCTGTGTGAATATTTTGCCATTAATAAGGACAAACAAAAACAACTCTGAACAGAGCCTTAGGGATGGAACACAGCAGGAACCATGGTCTACAAAAAATAATCTCTGCAGATTCCCATGTGTGGGTGACTCAGGTCTCCACCAGTGCTGTTAGCAAGGTTAACTAATTTATCATTAATGCAGATGAGATAGTGTACAAATACATTATTCAAAGTAGGGAGAACTGGACAGTGTTACTGCATGGAAACAAATTAAACAAGATACTGCACTAAGAAGTGCATCTGAGAATTAAATTGCCTAAAACGATGGACAAACCCTTATTTAGAGGCAAAAATCACACAAGAAACAGATGTTGGAAAGAGGTAGAAACATTCTCGCTGGATAATGGACCTGGCCTATCATATTCCTTTACATTCCTGAATCCTCGTCACTCCCCTACATAAGACCGGGAAGAGTGAACATGAGTGCCAACAGCAAAGACCAGCAGTGTCGTTTATTCCTTAGTTTACACAAAAACCTCTGAATCTCAGGAACACATTCTCTACGGGAGTGGACCTTATCTACAGTAATACCAGGAAGTGGTGAGGTTACACAGCTGGGGCCCAATCACGGTTAAGCCCCTAAAACAGATTGCTTTCATTAAACATCTATGAAATATCTTGTCAAACAGCCTCTGCACCGTCGTGTTGCTGAGACTTGCCAGAATAGCTACCAAAAGCTGATTTCAGGGGCCTGTCTCCACATACTCAGTCTAATGGCATCCATTAACAGCTCTATGGTGGGACGTTATCCAGATATAGGAGAAAGACCACCGTGATCACCTCTGATGTAGGCTTCAGTATTTGATTGGCCTATCAGCCTATAAATGGAAACATTATTAGCTATCCGACAATGATTGCAGCTCTTGCTTCGTTGAAAACAAGCACAACATCAGGTTGCGGGTGATGTGGAGGTAAACCCAGGCCCTGCATGTCCCCAGGTACCCTCATTTGTTGACTTCTGTGATCGAAAAAAGTCTTGGTTTTATGCATGTCAACATCAGAAGCCTCCTCCCTAAGTTTGTTTTACTCACTGCTTTAGCACACTCTGCTAACCCTGATGTCCTTGCCGTGTCTGAATCCTGGCTCAGGAAGGCCACCAAAAATTCAGAGATTTCCATACCCAACTATAACATCTTCCGTCAAGATAGAACTGCCAAAGGGGGCGGAGTCGCAGTCTACTGCAGAGATAGCCTGCAAAGTAATGTCATACTTTCAGGTCCATACCCAAACAGTTTGAACTACTAATTTTGAAAATTACTCTCTCCAGAAACAAGTCTCTCACTGTTGCCGCCTGCTACCGACCCCGTCAGCTCCCAGCTGTGCCCTGGACACCATTTGTGAATTGATCGCCCCCATCTAGCTTCAGAGTTTGTCCTGTTAGGTGACCTAAACTGGGATATGCTTAACACCCCGGCAGTCCTACAATCTAAGCTAGATGCCCTCAATCTCACGCAAATCATCAAGGAACCCACCAGGTACAACCCTAACTCTGTAAACAAGGGCACCCTCATAGACGTCATCCTGACCAACTGGCCCTCCAAATATACCTCCGCTGTCTTCAACCAGGATCTCAGCGATCACTGCCTCATCGCTGTATCCGCCACGGAGCCGCAGTCAAACGACCACCCTCATCACTGTCAAACGCTCCCTAAAACACTTCTGTGAGCAGGCCTTTCTAATCGACCTGGCCCGTGTATCCTGGAAGGACATTGACCTCATCCCGTCAGTTGAGGATGCCTGGTCATTCTTTAAAAGTAAGCTTCCTCACCATTTTGGATAAGCATGCTCCGTTCAAAAATGCAGAACCAAGAACAGATACAGCCCTTGGTTCACCCCAGACCTGACTGCCCTCGACCAGCACAAAAACATCCTGTGGCGGACTGCAATAGCATCGAATAGCCCCCGTGATATGCAACTGTTCAGGAAGTCAGGAACCAATACACGCAGTCAGTCAGGAAAGCTAAGGCCAGCTTCTTCAGGCAAAAGTTTGCATCCTGTAGCTCCAACTCCAAAAAGTTCTGGGACACTGTGAAGTCCATGGAGAACAAGAGCACCTCCTCCCAGCTGCCCACTGCACTGAGGCTAGGAAACACGGTCTCCACCGATAAATCCATGATTATCGAAAACTTCAATAAGCACTTCTCAACGGCTGGCCATGCCTTCCGCCTGGCTACTCCAACCTCGGCCAACAGCTCCGCCCCGTAGTTCCTCACCCAAGCCTCTCCAGGTTCTCCTTTACCCAAATCCAGATAGCAGATGTTCTGAAAGAGCTGCAAAACCTGGACCCGTACAAATCAGCTGGGCTTGACAATCTGGACCCGCTATTTCTGAAACTATCTGCCGCCATTGTCGCAACCCCTATCACCAGCCTGTTCAACCTCTCTTTCATATCGTCTGAGATCCCCAAGGATTGAAAGCTGCCGCAGTCATCCCCTCTTCAAAGGAGGAGACACCCTGGACCCAAACTGCTATAGACCTATATCCATCCTGCCCTGCCTATCTAAGGTCTTGAAAGCCAAGTCAACAAACAGGTCACTGACCATCTCGAATCCCACCGTACCTTCTCCGCTGTGCAATCTGGTTTCCGAGCCGGTCACGGTGCACCTCAGCCACACTCAAGGTACTAAATGATATCATAACCGCCATCGATAAAAGACAGTACTGTGCAGCCGTCTTCATCGACCTCGCCAAGGCTTTCGACTCTGTCAATCACCAAATTCTTATCGGCAGACTCAACAGCCTCGGTTTTTCGGATGACTGCCTTGCCTGGTTCACCAATTACTTTGCAGACAGAGTTCAGTGTGTCAAATCAGAGGGCATGCTGTCCGGTCCTCTGGCAGTCTCTATGGGGGTGCCACAGGGTTCAATTCTCGGGCCGACTCTTTCTCTGTATATATCAATGATGTTGCTCTTGCTGCGGGCGATTCCCTGATCCACCTCTACGCAGACGACACCATTCTATATACTTTCGGCCCGTCATTGGACACTGTGCTATCAAACCTCCAAACGAGCTTCAATGCCATACAGCACTCCTTCCGTGGCCTCCAACTGCTCTTAAACGCGAGTAAAACCAAATGCATGCTTTTCAACCGATCGCTGCCTGCACCCGCATGCCCGACTAGCATCACCACCCTGGATGGTTCCAACCTTGAATATGTGGACATCTATAAGTACCTAGGTGTCTGGCTAGACTGCAAACTCTCCTTCCAGACTCACATCAAACATCTCCAATCAAAATCAAATCCAGAGTCGGCTTTCTATTCCGCAACAAAGCCTCCTTCACTCACGCTGCCAAGCTTACCCTAGTAAAACTGACTATCCTACCGATCCTCGACTTCGGCGATGTCATCTACAAAATGGCTTCCAACACTCTACTCAGCAAACTGGATGCAGTCTATCACAGTGCCATCCGTTTTGTCACTAAAGCACCTTATACCACCCACCACTGCGACTTGTATGCTCTAGTCGGCTGGCCCTCACTACATATTCGTCGCCAGACCCACTGGCTCCAGGTCATTTACAAGTCCATGCTAGGTAAAGCTCCGCCTTATCTCAGTTCACTGGTCACGATGGCAACACCCATCCGTAGCACGCGCTCCAGCAGGTGTATCTCACTGATCATCCCTAAAGCCAACACCTCATTTGGCCGCCTTTCGTTCCAGTACTCTGCTGCCTGTGACTGGAACGAATTGTAAAATCGCTGAAGTTGGAGACTTTATCTCCCTCACCAACTTCAAACATCAGCTATCCGAGCAGCTAACCGATCGCTGCAGCTGTACATAGTCTATAGGTAAATAGCTCACCCTTTTTCACCTGCCTCATTCCCATACTGTTTTTATACTGTTTTTATTTATTTACTTTTCTGCTCTTTTGCACACCAATATCTCTACCTGTACATGCCCATCTGATCATTTATCACTCCAGTGTTAATCTGCAAAATTGTATTATTCGCCTACCTCCTCATGCCTTTTGCACACATTGTATATAGATTGCCCATTTTTTTCTACTGTGTTATTGACTTGCTAATTGTTTACTCCATGTGTAACTCTGTTGTCTGTTCACACTGCTATGCTTTATCTTGGCCGCCTACCTGGTTAAATAAAGGTGAAATAAAAATAAAATAAAAATCAGCGTCACTAAGTAAGAGGGATTCAACAGGAGATCTCACACCTTTCATGAATTATTTACCTGCTGGTACACGGTCTCTAACAATGGAATGAAATTGGGCATTCAGCGGCACAGCTTTAGTCTGATTCCGTCTTTATAATATCCATTTAGCCGATGTGGTGTGAACCTGTTCTCCTGGGGAGACTGTCTATTTACACACTTCAGTCTAAACCTAGCCTGAGCCCAGGGTAACGTGATGCTAGAGACACCTGCTATCACCACCTTGTATCAACACCAGCCAACTCCCTGTCCTGGGAACGGCTCAGCTGTCGGAATCACTCCCAGAGTAGAAATCACACCAAGATGAAATAATTATACTGTAAAAGAATCCTCAGAGGACAATAAAGAAGTGACTAGAATATGAAGAGACACACGTAATAGCTGTAATAGACTGTTTGATTATGAGTGTATTATTACTAGTGCTTCTATTTCAGTATTGTTTAATGATGAATAAGCCATTCAAGCCATATGTATCTCTCATCCTTACAGGTTGTCAAGCACAGCATAACAGATTTTAATTGTAAGGGTGTGTGAGTTCAGTTGGTGTCGTTTAACTGTCTCATTAGGCTTTGATAGTCTACAGGTGGCTTGGTGTCAGACATTTTTGCTTTGGCACCCAAAAACACTGATAGGGCTATTGTATAATCTGCTAACTAACATTTACTAACATTGAGAACTATACATAGTACAGTAGATAGCTACTACAACTAATCTCATCTTTCTCAGCATAACTCATAACCTGGATATAAACAGCTGGGCAAATAATCCAAGATGACCCACAGCACAGTAGGAAAAATAATGTAGTCAAGCTGCCTAAAAGCAAGGAGTGCATAGCTACAGGCTGGGCAGCGAGTCCCCTACCATCCTCTACAGCTGGCCAACAGCCATGTAAACAGATGGTGAACATTACTCTCCTCAAAGACCATGAGTCAGAGGATCTGATAAAAACTTAATGATTAGCTCAGAGCAGAGAAATGCAAAACATTGGACTACAGTCATATTTCATCTGTGTGATCTGTCTGTCACTGGTCTCTATTGTGGCTACAGGTCTATGGCCCTGGCCAACAATCCTGCTGGTTAGTGTCCAGGCCTACAGGCTCTGGTTAAGCACTGGGCTTGGTGCTTTGATCTGGGTATTAGAGTGAGACAATCTGGCAGCAGGTGGGGTAGATTAGCTGGATTGGATCTATTTACTACTGCAGACCAGGGAACTCCCAGAAAATCTCTTCTCATTGTCCTGGGTTACCTGTGGTTACCTAGGGTTACTGGCTGATGCCCCACTGAGACTGATAAGAGGTTGACACACAAAAGTCAGCCAAAGTGTGTGTGTGTGTGTGCATGCACACCTTTCTCAGTATTTAAAAGACTGTCTAGTTTGCCGATAGATACAAATAGATTCGTACAACTGCAAAAAAAAGGATATATTACCGTTGAAGAACAATAAATGATTTATTAAATACAAATACCATATCACATTAGTTCAACCTAAAGGTACCTATACACAATGACCACCGTAAAAAAATAAAGAAAACATCAATGCCGATACAGTAGATCATTTTGAACAACAGGGAATGGTGCTAGATTACTTACACCATACTGTGTGACTGACATGCAGCATGGGAAATGTGTCACCTCCACATTGTATTCTTGGTCAGTGGTACAGGTCTCTCCAGTTACCAGATAAAACACTTCTGTTTTTGATAATATATACAATAATCATAACACTGGCTAGCAGCAGCAGACCCACGCACTGATAAAGTGGAACAATGCAGAAAGAAGCCGTGGCTCTACAACAAGGGTCTTCAACCATTTCTTGCCCAGGGACCCCCTCCCAGGGAACAGGCGACCCAGGGACCCCCTCCCAGGGAACAGGCGACCCAGGGACCCCCTCCCAGGGAACAGGCGACCAATGGAACCCCTCCCAGGGAACAGGCGACCAATGGGACCCCCTCCCAGGGAACAGGCGACCAATGGGACCCCCTCCCAGGGAACAGGCGACCAATGGGACCCCCTCCCAGGGAACAGGCGACCAATGGAACCCCCTCCCAGGGAACAGGCGACCAATGGGACCCCCTCCCAGGGAACAGGCGACCAATGGAACCCCTCCCAGGGAACAGGCGACCCAGGGACCCCCTCCCAGGGAACAGGCGACCCAGGGACCCCCTCCCAGGGAACAGGCGACCCAGGGACCCCCTCCCAGGGAACAGGCGACCAATGGAAACCCCTCCCAGGGAACAGGCGACCAATGGAACCCCCTCCCAGGAAAACCGGCGACCCAGGGACCCCCTATGATTTATTTGGGCTGCAATTTCTGAGGCTGGTAACTCTAATGAATGTTTCCCCTGCAGCAGAGGTAACTCTGGGTCTTCCTTTCCTGTGGCGGTCCTCACGAGAGCCAGTTTCATCATAGCGCTTGATGGTTTGTGCAACTGCACTTGAAGAAACTTTCAAAGTTCTTGAAATGTTCCTTATTGACTGACTTTCATGTCTTAAAGTAATGATGGACTGTCATTTCTCCTTGCTTATTTGAGCTGTTCTTGCCATGATATGGAAGTCTTTTACCAAATAGGGCCATCTTCTGTATACCACCCCAACCTTGTCACAACACAACTGATTGGCTCAAACGTATTAAGAAGGAAATAAATTCCACAAATTAACTTTTAATAAGAAGGCACACCTGTTAATTGAAATGCATTCCAGGTGACTACCTCATGAAGCTGGTTGAGAGAATGCCAAGAGTGTGCAAAGCTGTCAACAAGGCAAAGAGTGGTTACTTTGAAGCATTTCAAATATAAAATATATTTTCAGTTGTTTAAAACTTGTCTGGTTACTACATGATTCCATGTGTTATTTCACAGTTGATGTCTTCACTATTATTCTACCGTGTAGAAAACAGTAAAAATAAAGAAAAACGGTGTCCAAACTTTTGAATGGTTCTGTACATTAGCAGCAAAATATATCACGTCTTATCATCAGGTGAAGTAAGAAGTAATCAACATTTTAAAATTAATTCATTTGGTAGATAGTTTCATTATTTTGACCTTCCCACATTATAATTAGAAGAGGAAGTGTAAACTCTAGCCTATTAGTTAGAAAGGTAACTCCAAACACATGTTTGCTAAGAGCAGCTGTTTAGCTGGTTAATTAAACAAGGGTTAGCCATGTGATGGCAAAACATTTATGTCCAAGTCAAGAAAACTTAGCAGCAGTCAGCAACACTGGGTGTCTATTTATTCATTGTGTTATTATGTTCTGTTTGGTTTCTATCTGCTATGCTGGGACGGTGTCAGTAAGTAAGCATTTCACTGTTAGTTTACACCTGTCGTTTACGAAGCATATGACAAATACATGTTTGATTTAATTGATTTGCAGGTGCATGAGTGTAATTGGCTCTAATGAATGTAATTCGCTCAATATTAGGAGTTAAGAAATACAATTACCCTCATAAGAAATAAGATAGTCTCCTATTTCTACTGTAGGTATGACTTGCTAATTTTATTTATTCTGTTGTTGCTAACGACATTCATTAAAATATTTTTACAAATATATATATAATTGTATATATATTTTGCAGACCCCCAGCAGCACCTCTGTGGGCCCCTAGGGGGCCGTGAACCCCCGGTTGAATACCCCTGCTCTGTAAGGTAATAGCACATACAGAATGTTTGAAATACATTACACTTGCAGAATTGATTCACATGACTAGAAGGTATGCAATTGAAACTGTACATCGTTTTACCATCATGGCAACAGCCACAGTGTGGAACCTGCAATGCCACATTCCCTGGAGCATTAGATTGGGACTCATATCAGGCCAGCAGAGATTGAGAAATGTAAACTCAGTTTCTTTGATCAAGTGGTCAGAGGCACCATTCCTTCCCACAGTGGAGATCAATATCTGTGCAAAAGAGAAGAGCTGCCCTTCAGTCCAGTGAGTGTTATTGTCCAACATGGACACAGCTGTTTCCATTGCATCTTTCTCGTCTCCTTGTCAGAAGAGATGTGTGAACCACCGTAGACGAACTCCACCAGTCAGTCCTTCTCACGCCTGCCTCAGTGCTTCCCAGTGCACAACAGCTGTGGGCATATGAAATGTCATGTTGTTCATGGAATCCAGGCGCAATGTCCTGTCCTGTAATGTAGGACACTGGCCTTAGCAACAGGATGCGTTTATAAAAGGGCTGGGGAGCAGCAGAGGTGAGAATAAGCGTTGGACTGGAAAATATGGTTGTAAACAGTGTAGACGGATCCTCCTGCCTGCTCCAGTTAACAGCCTCACCAGAGGGGGGCAGTGTGCTCTCTCACTACACAGAACCAGGTCTGAGAACGTAACAGACACAAATGGGTTTCATCTCAGACCTAGCATGTCAGACATGAAAATAAATATTTAACTAAATAAAATTGACTGCTAATATTTCTAGCAAATATTATTTCTAATAAAAAAAATTCCAGCTGTAAAATATTCTGCTTTTGTTAACTCTGAGAATGTACAGTAATTTCATTTGGCAAATGACATGTTTTCAGTAGGATTAAATAATTTTGATGTGTAAATATCTAAGACCATGTCTCGTACTTTTGTAGCTACGTGTCTGAAGTTATACACAATATATTCATGGTAACATTTTGCAATGCAAGGATAATACGTTATTCACATTTACAGTACATACATCAAAAGTGTCCTTGTGTCCATAACAAAGAGGGTGAGTTAGTGAGTTAACAGTACCTCATGTTTTCCTATGAAATCAGACATCCAAAGCACCATTGTCTGAACTCTGACCTAAGTATGTACTTACATACTTAATGCAGGCAAAACCAAGTATATGTTATTCTCCATAATCACGTAATAATGGATATGGTGATTAATGAATATACTGGATATGCACATTGGTTGATGCCCTCATTGACCGTGTCCCCACTTGTAAATATCTGGGCATCTGGATGGACAAAAAAGCATGTTGACAAATTAGTTAAGAAATGAAGGATTAAAATGGAATAGGTCATGAATTTTATAGGAATAGGTTATGCCTTTCATTAGATATGAGAAAACAAATAATTCAGTCAACATTCATACCGGTTATATACTATGAAGATATTGTCCATATAAATGCTGCTGCCACTGTATTGAAGCTTTTGGACACACTACGGTTTATTACGGGCAATAGGTTCAGTACACATCACTGTATTCTGTATCAGAAAGTAGAAGTCTCATAGATCGATGCATTGCACTCTTTTTGTTTATAAAGCCCTCTTGCACAAACGTCCGCCATACCTATCTTCATTATTAACTTACAAGATACCAGACGTGGGCTCATGGATGGTTATCTCTGGGGATCCCTTCGATCTGAAGGGAGGCACGATGAATTGGTGCCTCTAAAGCAATTCAAAAGGCTGGTTGAGGACCTTTGTACTGAAGAATGTGTTTGTTTTCTATGATTGTGTTCTGCTTTTCATGTATTGATGTGAATATTGATGTGTATATTGACGTGTATATTGATGTGTATATTGATGTAAGTACAGGGCTCATCTGTACAAGAGACCTTGGTCTCAGCATGACTCCCTGTCAAAGTAAAAGGTTACATAAATATTCAGACAGTTAGCACAAGCAGACAGACACCTACACACAGATCACTAGTTATCTAAGTAGTTGTAAAGTAACAGGGTTTAGTATAGACCTATACACTAACAAATCATTTGAAGCATTCTAAATATTTACAGTCAGTGCATGATGAGACCATTTTAGAGTAACTTTTTTCACTTCGCTGGCTGACGTGAGGGTGTGATACAGTCTATGGCTGACGTGAGGGTGTGATACAGTCTATGGCTGACGTGAGGGTGTGATACAGTCTATGTTCTCTATAAGTTTCAATATGTGGGACAGCAGGGTAGCCTAGTGAGCGTTGGGCGTTAGAGAGATGGATTAGTAACCGGAAGGTTGCAAGTTCAAACCCCTGAGCTGACAAGGTACAAATCTGTGGTTCTACCCCTGAACAGGCAGTTAACCCACTGTTCCTAGGCCATCATTGAAAGTAAGAATTTGTTCTTAACTGACTTGCCTGGTTAAATAAAGGTAAAAATAATTTTAAAATGTTTCACTAAAAGTGAGCTACACCATTAGCTGTGTTCATTACAGGCTGAATCGCATGCTTTAGAGGCTTCTTTTCAGTAACACCTGGACAAAATCTGCACAAATTTGAGGACACCTACAGCGTTCATCATCACTGAGAGCACCCACCCACCTACCTACCTACCTAGCCACCTACCTACCTACCTAGCCACCTACCTACCTAGCCACCCACCCACCCAACCACCTACCTACCTATCTACCTACCCACCCAACCACCCACCTACCTACCTAGCCACCCACCCAACCACCCACCTACCTACCTACCCACCTACCTAGCCACCCACCCAACCACCCACCTACCTACCTACCTACCTACCTACCTACCTACCTACCTACCTACCTACCTACCTACCCACCCACCCACCTACCTAGCCACCCAACCACCTACCTACCCACCACCTACTTACCTACCTACCTACCTACCCACCTACCCAACCAACCAACCAACCAACCAACCAACCAACCAACCAACCAACCACCCACCTACCTACCTACCTACCCACCTACCTACCAACCTACCAACCTACCTACCTACCCACCTACCTACCCACCTACCCATCCACCTACCCACCTACCTATCTAGAACATCTGCAAGTTCCAATCTTACATTTGATAATTGTTCGACAAGAATATGTGCACATTCTGCAAAAGATATAGGGGAGAGTGGGGTAAGTTGAGATATTTTTTTTTACATTCAGCATCACACGTCAAGGGAAATTTACTATTCTTTATAAAAAAAAAGATATCTACATAGAGTTTTGAAAACAGCATGTCCAAAAAAAGTGGATTCCTGGCTACGGGGTAAGTTGTAAATTGAGAATAGGGACAGAGTAAGTTAAGCCGCATTGGGGTAAGTGGGTGTTGGTGTCCTGTGACAGTGGGTGATGGTGTCCTGTGACAGTGGGTGATGGTGTCCTGTGACAGTGGGTGTTGGTGTCCTGTGACAGTGGGTGATGGTGTCCTGTGACAGTGGGTGATGGTGTCCTGTGACAGTGGGTGATGGTGTCCTGTGACAGTGGGTGATGGTGTCCTGTGACAGTGGGTGATGGTGTCCTGTGACAGTGGGTGATGGTGTCCTGTGACAGTGGGTGATGGTGTCCTGTGACAGTGGGTGTTGGTGTCCTGTGACAGTGGGTGATGGTGTCCTGTGACAGTGGGTGATGGTGTCCTGTGACAGTGGGTGATGGTGTCCTGTGACAGTGGGTGTTGGTGTCCTGTGACAGTGGGTGATGGTGTCCTGTGACAGTGGGTGTTGGTGTCCTGTGACGGTGGGTGATGGTGTCCTGTGACCGTGGGTAATGGTGTCCTGTGACAGTGGGTGATGGTGTCCTGTGACCGTGGGTGATGGTGTCCTGTGACAGTGGGTGTTGGTGTCCCGTGGGTGATGGTGTCCCTGTAACTGTGACTGTGGGTGTTGGTGGTGATGGTATCCTGTGACTGTATCCTGTGACTGTGGGTGTTGGTGTCCTGTGACAGTGGGTGATGGTATCCTGTGACAGTGGGTGATGGTATCCTGTAACAGTGGGTGATAGTGCTGGTAGGTCAAAGTTTAATTCATAGAGTGGGGGTGTACATTAAAGATATAGATCTATCTTTTCAATATCACTTACCCTTCCATTTGTCGACCAGTTGTCTGGGAAAGGGAGGTTGTTTCGTAGGCAGTTCTCTACATTAAAGGCTACTAAAGCCCATGAAACTGGTCTGTGAGATTCTTGATATGTTAATCAAGCTGAGACTCCATGTCATCAGATAGGACCTGGTGTGTCTCTGCTACTCTATCATAGCCTCTCTTTATCAAGCTGAGACTCCATGTCATCAGATAGGACCTGGTGTGTCTCTGCTACTCTGTCATAGCCTCTCTTTATCAAGCTCAGACTCCATGTCATCAGATAGGACCTGGTGTGTCTCTGCTACTCTATCATAGCCTCCCTTTCACACAGATACATGTTAATAGTATTTTTTGTTAATGTACCTCTTCAGTGTCATTCCGTCTATTTGTTCATCCCTTGCTGCTGTTCAAATGGACTTCATCCCTTCTCTCATTTCCTTGGCTGCTCTCCAGAGCCTGTTTTATGTTTGTATAAACGGGGCATGATGATGTCTGCTCTGTAACAATGTTGAGTTCATATGTAAGACACACTGCAGGAATACTACGCATAAAACGGACCAAATGCAATCATCATTTGAATGGGGGTATAGTGGCCATTGGCTCAATGTACCCCAAGGCAAACATTTAGTCTTTATTAGCCCCCACAGCTACAAGGATGCACTTTAATGCTAGGTTTAGGACCTCATATTGAAACCTATAGAGACCCCAGCAGATGTATAAAAGTCTTAAAACCTTGGTTTAGATAAAAGCATCATGAAACCTTTAAGACAATATATTTGACTTTGTGAAAATCATTTTTTTGGGGGAACTAACTTTCTTTTTCTCTGTGGTTTCTTCCTTCACAGACTCCATGAAATGATGACCTCTTCCTAAATATCTGCTCACATGATTAATGTTGTGTATGGTTTCCTAGAAACGAAGGGTGGCTCAACTTCCCCCACTCTCCCTTACTGTAGTGGTTTATTTCCTTATATTTTCACTATGTTAGTACATTGCCTATATCTATTACTACATTCTGTTTGTCTCCCAAATCAGACAGCTTGTCCAGGAATCTCTGTAAACACTGTAGCTTCACAACAACAAATAAATAAATAAATAAAACCTCCCCAAAAATACAACTTGAAACACTAGAGCAACAGCGGAGAACAGCACACAACAACACCCGTTCCCACGGTCGCCATTAACAACTAATAACACAGAGAAGCAGCAAGGTAGAGTGTAAAAGCAATCACTAAATATAACTTTACAGTCTAAATGTACTGGCTGGGTATTGGTGTCAGAATGACGTACAATGGTGGTCATACTACCCAGCATTAAGGTACTGCTGTTCTGACCTATACCGTGCTTGCAAGGGTTATTGAGGCTTGTCTGTCTGAGGGGAGGCAGGACATGCGTATTTAACCACACTCATTAAATGGTGTTGTAGAGAAGGTGAAGGTTGAGGTATTGAAGGTGGTGGCTGGAGGGAGTGGGACAGAGCAGCGTGAGCGATTGTTTAAATGTTTTTGGGTGCGGTGCAGCTGGTAATAGTGCCTGTCTGTGATGACATGCACCTGCCGTCACTCGTCAGAGATTTGGATTTGTGGGCCGTGGCCGAGGGAGCGTTCAGAATCCCACAGACAGACAGAAGCCCCTGGGAGAGAGACCCAGATCAATATGGAATGTGTTACAGACAGAGGGCTGGCACAAGTGGGAGGGACATATATTACTGTAGAACCCTAATTTGATCTTTTAATTCTCTGGACCTTTCCTACCCTGGCCTTTCCATGTCTTTCAGACCACTCCCAGCAAAGAACAGCCAGTTCAACTGACAGACAACATTATTAATTTTCATACAAACAGATTATAATGATTTGTTCTTGAAACTCTTTGAGATGGAGGTGAATCAAAAACAATGCTAATGAGGTAGATTTTTTTTTTTTTTTGTGCAACCAAACTAGAGACATGAACTTAGTACCTGAACCCTGGTGTTGAAATACACACAGACACAAGCACTAGAGTACATGACATGTGCACATACTCATGTCTACAAACCACACGTACACATGATCACGTACACAAACAAGACTTCCTAAGTCTTTTTCAGACTGTTCAATATTAAGATGAAACATATAACATTTAATAACCTACACATTACTAGAATAATATTCTTATAGTAACATATTTAAGTATGGAAATAGATTCACATGTCTTTTCCTATCCCATGTCTGCTCAGTAGGTCTGACTAAACGAGAAAGACCAGTCTACTGGTAACAACCTGCGATTCAGACAATAGAGGCAAGTGAAGGTTTATTGCAATTCCTTTTTGTGTTGGGGACACTAGACCGAGAGCCAGTACTCAGCTCCATGGTCCCAGTATCATGTATAGAGCTGCCTGGCTTATCCTTAGGGCTAACCTGCAAACTGTGTCCTCTGTATATGTATTCATTAGTGGGGAAAGCAGTCCCTCTTAGGCACAGAATCTCCTGGAAGGCGTACCTGAACTCAGGGCTCCTGCAGTATATGAGGGGGTTGAAGGCTGAGTTGGCGTATCCTATCCAGTTCAATATCCTGAATGGCATTTTAATGTTGTCCACCTTCCAGATGGTCACCGCCACGTTGAGCACGAAGAATGGCAGCCAGCAGAGAGTAAAGGTTCCCATGATGATCCCCAACGTCTTCAGGGCTTTGTGTTCCTTCAGACAGAACTTTGGCCTCTTCCCGTTCCCCCCTCCTCCTCCCCCACCATCCTGCCCCTTGTTGTTGTTGATAATCTGGGCGTGGAACCGTCCCTCGCTGCCACGTATCTTCTGCAGCTGCTTCCTGGCCTCCTGGAAGACGCGTCCGTAGACGAAGGCCATGACCGCCAGTGGGATGTAGAAGGAGACGACGGAGGAGGCAACGGCGTAGGCTGCGTTGGTGTTGAAGTCACAGCAGTGGGCGTTCTCCAGGCAGCTGAGCGCCTCGGGCTCGTCAGACACCCACCATTTCATGTGGATTGGCAGGAAGGAGATTAGGGCGGCCACGCCCCACACCGTCACAACCACCACGCACGCCTTGTGCTTGGTCAGCAGGGACGGGTAGCGCAGCGGCGATGTGATGGCCAGATAACGGTCCAGCGCGATCACACACAGCGTCTCAATGCTGGCCGTCACACACAAGACGTCTGCCGCCGTCCAGAACTCGCACAGGAAGCTGCCAAAGTGCCAGGTGTTGAGGAGGATGTAGCAGGCACCGAAGGGCACCACCAGCAGGCCCATGACCAGATCAGCACAGGCCAGAGACGTGATGAACATGTTGGTGACCGTCTGCAGCCGCTGGAAGCGCACGATGGCGGTGATGACCAGCATGTTGCCAAAGACGATGCCCAAAACCAGCAGGGCCATGATGATGCCCAGCAGCACTGCCTCGGCCTCGCTGTACTCCGAGTAAGACGATGAGTTCATCTCCACTGGTAGGTCCGATAGGTTGAACAAGGCAGACGTGCTCACATTCTCCATGATCTATGGGCTGCTTGAAGAGATTAGATAAGAAGAAACGTATTGTCGAAGACACCCATAAAACAAAGAAAAAATCATATAGGTTTATAAGCTAGTGTAAATGTAATGTGTATAAAGTCAAGGTAGGAAGCATGAGTGAGGATCGAACAATTCTGAGTAATTTCATCCAAGATTTCTTAGAGGCAATTTAATTGAATACTTAATCTTGAAGTAGTTTACCAACCTCCAAATGTTCTCCTGGTCTCCCATAAATCTAAAATTATTCCTTTTTTGGATAAAAATACGTTGCAGCTCCAATTAGGTGTTTATACTTCATTAGAAATGTTCTCCCTTCCTCTTTTACCGTGTGACACACATGAACAGTCCCACTGCTGTGTTCTAACACCACTCTGTCACTGCTGAATGTTGTTCTCGACCTAGTCAGTGCTCTTATAGCAGGCAAGAATGACATCACACTCTGGCAGCAGCCAATCAGCAGGCAGGCAGACCACAGGAGAAGTGAATAACAGTTCTTTTTAAACACAGTCATGTTTTTCCACAGAATCAAGTCAAATTAACATTATGTAACTTTGTTTTTATCTGTAATATTTGTAAAGGAAAATATTTTTTAAAATGTAATCAGATAAATCAAAGAAACTGCTGTTGTGATCGTGATTAAAGCTGTACATCATTAAATTAACCATACTAGATTATTATTTTTGTTCCAAAAAAATCAAAAAATCTACCTTCACTCTTGGCAACAACACACTGGACAAGGTGATTAGAAATTAAGTAATTGAACTTTCACTCCAAATTCTGCATCCTGGCCTTTGTTTTGAAAATGCTTTGAAAAGGAAAGGGTTGTTGACCTAGCAACATAATAGTTCTGCAGATAACTCTGCTGGAGACAAACACAACAAACAGAGCACCGTATATGGACAACCTACAGTTACATACTGTTCTATAGGGTTGTCATGCAGACCATAATTATGTCATGTGATGTCAATAGACCTCTTTCACACTTCCTGACCTGAATCTCAACCATATTCCAACTGAAAACAGAGACATAAGGTACAGTACATTGGACATGGGTATAGTAGATTCTCTGTGGTTGTCTGTGTCTCAGTTGGTGGAACACTTGCACTGCCAAGATTGTGGGTTTGATTCCCGCTGGGACAACCCATATGAAAACGTACGCACACGCTACTGTCAGTCAATTTGGATAAAAGCGTCTACAAAATGGCATATATTATATTATCATTAACTGACTGCATGGCTAGCTCCACCACATAGATTTGGTTTTATGTAGAAACACACTTAAACAAATGAACACAGTAGCATATTTGTGTTTTACATACCCTACCCCCCCAAAAATAGTTGTTTGATTTGCATTGTGTCTCAGGACATACAGTACAGTACTGTGACCGTGGAGAGAGAAGAGCTGTGACCGGGGAGAGAGAACAGGCTACATGGATCTACAACTCATTCAGTATTTAGTGACGTTAGTGTTTAGAGGCACTTTCTGATCATGGAACTACATTCTCTTTCATTAAATCCTGTTCACGCTCAGATGGAACCAGTAATGAATAAAATACATGCAATTGAACATGAGCACTTCATATACGTCATATGCAAAAATGCATAGATTGTGTCAACCACTTTGTAGACAACACAATAAACACAGCGAATTCACTTATTTATGTAGTACTACAATAACCTGCCTTTACTGTAAATATCGCGCCAGATCCAGTTTCTCGTGAAGTGACAGCACAGGTTACTGTAAATATCGCGCCAGATGCAGTTTCTCGTGAAGTGACAGCACAGGTTACTGTAAATATCGCGCCAGATGCAGTTTCTCGTGAAGTGACAGCACAGGTTACTGTAAATATCGCGCCAGATACAGTTTCTCGTGAAGTGACAGCACAGTTTACTGTAAATATCGCGCCACATGCAGTTTCTCGTGAAGTGACAGCACAGGTTACTGTAAATATCGCGCCAGATGCAGTTTCTCGTGAAGTGACAGCACAGGTTACTGTAAATATCGCGCCAGATCCAGTTTCTCGTGAAGTGACAGCACAGGTTACTGTAAATATCGCGCCAGATGCAGTTTCTCGTGAAGTGACAGCACAGGTTACTGTAAATATCGCGCCAGATGCAGTTTCTCGTGAAGTGACAGCACAGGTTACTGTAAATATCGCGCCAGATACAGTTTCTTGTGAAGTGACAGCACAGTTTACTGTAAATATCGAGCCACATACAGTTTCTCGTGAAGTGACAGCACAGGTTACTGTAAATATCGCGCCAGATGCAGTTTCTCGTGAAGTGACAGCACAGGTTACTGTAAATATCGCGCCAGATACAGTTTCTCGTGAAGTGACAGCACAGTTTACTGTAAATATCGAGCCAGATACAGTTTCTCGTGAAGTGACAACACAGTTTACTGTAAATATCGAGCCAGATACAGTTTCTCGTGAAGTGACAGCACAGTTTACTGTAAATATCGCACCAGATGCAGTTTCTCGTGAAGTGACAGCACAGTTTACTGTAAATATCGCGCCAGATGCAGTTTCTCGTGAAGTGACAGCACAGTTTACTGTAAATATCGCGCCAGATGCAGTTTCTCGTGAAGTGACAGCACAGTTTACTGTAAATATCGAGCCAGATACAGTTTCTCGTGAAGTGACAGCACAGTTTACTGTAAATATCGCGCCAGATGCAGTTTCTCATGAAGTGACAGCACAGTTTTTGCAGTATCTGCACCCTTTAACTGCATCCTGCCTATGAGAGAAATTTTTACTGTGACTAAGAGCCAAGTGGCATGATCTCTGTGATCTAACCCAGGAGACACATCTACAACATCCAGTGTAACAATGAGGCTAAGGCTTCATCCCCATTCTCAAAACAACTCCACCAGTGTTGCATGTTAGCAGCAGCTTCTGGAAAGGTTCATTAGGCGGCAAAGAGGAAATGAAAGGGTTTACTGAGGTCCTTTCCACAGGAAGGAGACACCCAGCAGACAGCAGGGCACATGCACTCTGATAGACTGTCAGCTGGTTCCAAATGGAACCCTATTCCCTACACAGTGCATTTCTTTTGATCAGAACCCTATGGGCCCAGGTCGAAGTAGAACATTATATAGTGAAGAGTGTGCCAATTTGGACACAACCTCCGTGTAAGGTCAGAGTGATGAGACGTGGAGGGACTGTTATTGTCCAGGGGAAGTGGTGCAGCTTAACCCTGGTTCCTACTGAGGGAGAGAGGGAGAGCCTGCCTGTTTTCTCAGGCATACATCTCATACTATAGGAGGGTGGTTGGCAGTGGAGTCTCCTCAGAGGAGGAAGGGGAGGACCATCCTCCTCAGTAAATTTCACTAAAATAAAAAATAATGAAAGTTATTATTTTTTAAATAAAGTACTAAATATATTCACATCACCAAATAAATTGTTTAAAACATACTGTTTTGCAATGAAGGTCTACAGTAGCTTCAACAGCACTCTGAAGGGTACCACGGATTACAGCTAGTTTCCGTCCTCCTCTGCGTACATTGACTTCAATACAAAAACTAGGAGGCTCATGGTTCTTACCCCATTCCATAGACTTAAACAGCAATTACGTCCGGAGGACGTCCTCCAACCTATCAGAGTTGCTGCAGCATGAACTGACATGTTGTCCATCCAATCAAAGGGTCAGATAATGAATCTAGTACTAAAATCATAAGCTACAGCTAGCTAGCACTGTAGTGCATAAAAGGTGGTGAGTAGTTGGCTCAGAGAAATATAATAGCGAACAGATTAATTCCTTCAAAATGAAAAGAGCAGCAAGACAAAGAGCTAGCTATATTTTGTTGTATTTTTCCCCCTTTTATTTTCACTTAGCCAAGCCAAGGTAAGCTTCTGGGATCTGGGATCTGGGATTCAGGGGTGTATTCATTATGGATTCATAATAACCCATAACCATATTACAGGGGCTGAATCACTGGCTTACTGGTGCTCTTAGGAGGGGTGCATCACTTGAATGGGTTGAGTCACTGACGGCATCTTCCTGTCTGGGTTGGCGACCCCCTTGGGTTGTTCAGTGGCGGAGATCTTTGTGGGCTATACTCGGCCTTGTCTCAGGATGGTAAGTTGGTGGTTGAAGATATCCCTCTAGTGGTGTGGGGGCTGTGCTTTGGCAAAGTGGGTGGGGTTATATCGTTCCTATTTGGCCCTGTCCGGGGGTATCATCGGATGGGGCCACAGTGTCTCCTGACCCCTCCTGTCTCAGCCTCCAGTATTTATGCTGCAGTAGTTTATGTGTCGGGGGGCTAGGGTCAGTTTGTTATATCTGGAGTACTTCTCCTGTCTTATCCGGTGTCCTGTGTGAATTTAAGTATGCTCTCTCTAATTCTCTCTTTCTCTCGGAGGACCTGAGCCCTAGGACCATGCCTCAGGACTACCTGCCATGATGACTCCTTGCTGTCCCCAGTCCACCTGGCCGTGCTGCTGCTCCAGTTTCAACTGTTCTGCCTGTGGCTATGGAATCCTGACCTGTTCACCGGACCTGTCCCAGACCTGCTGTTTTCAACTCTCTAGAGACAACAGGAGTGGCAGAGAAACTCTTAATGATCGGCTATGGAGCCCTGACCTGTTCACCGGACCTGTCCCAGACCTGCTGTTTTCAACTCTCTAGAGACAACAGGAGTGGCAGAGAAACTCTTAATGATCGGCTATGAAAATCCAACTGACATTTACTCCTGAGGTGCTGACCTGCTGCACCCTCGACAACTACTGTGATTTTTATTATTTGACCATGCTGGTCATTTATGAACATTTGAACATCTTGGCCATGTTCTGTTATGATCTCCACCCGGCACAGCCAGAAGAGGACTGGCCACCCCTCATAGCCTGGTTCCTCTTTAGGTCTCTTTCCTAGGTTTTGGCCTTTCTAGGGAGTTTTTCCTAGCCACAGTGCTTCTACACCTGCATTGGTTGCTGTTTGGGGTTTTAGGCTGGGTTTCTGTACAGCACTTTGAGATATCAGCTGATGTACGAAGGGCAATATATAAATACATTTGATTTGATTTGATTCGGGGGTGTATTCATTGTGTCTTGCAACGGAAACTGATTACGGAAATTGGAGTTGATTAATGCCTGATGAGTGTCTATAAATTCCTGTATGTCATGTGAGCTGATTGAGATGGTAGTTGCTTCTAGAGAATGAAGTTAATTTATGAGCTGCCTCAGTCTAGTCTTCCTTCTCCTCATAATTTAATTGAATGCTCCACTTTGAATCCTCCAAACAGCGTGTTACATAAGGTTTTTCCCTCCAACGTTAAAACAATAACATGAAGCCATCTTGTGAGGGCCTTCCGGGTGGCACAGCGGTCTAATGCACTTCATCGCAGTGCTAGAGGCGTCACTACATACCTGGGTTCGATCCCAGGCCATATCACAACCCGCCATGATCGGGAGTCCCATAGGGCAGCGCAGCGTTGTTCCAGCATTGTCCGGGTTAGCGGAGGGTTTGGCCAGGGGGGGGGGGCTTTACTTGGCTCTTTGGACTCTAGCAATTCCTTGTGGCGGGCTGACCCTGGTCGTCAGTTGAACAGTGTGTTTCCTCAGACATATTGGTGTGGCTTCTGGGTTAAGCGGGCGGGTGTTAAGACGCACAGTTTGGCAGGTTTCAGAGGATACGTGGCCTGGTGAGCCGTCAGGGAGTTTCAGCAATGAGACAAGATTGAAATTGGGGAGAAAAAACATCTACACACTAAGTCCTTCATTTAGAGCATGTCAGGGGTTACAGCTATATATATAACTAAAACATTTCCCCAACTTAAACAAGTGTCTGAGCTGCCGTTTTGTTGCAGATCAAATCGCAGACTAACTTTAGAGGCTGTATGTGGCGAGATGAAGGAAACAACGGCGAGTGAGGAAATCCTGTTCAGACCGTCTCTACAGTAGCAGTGATGGACACAGATCTGCTTTGTCCCCATGGAAGGAAGGTAACATTTGCTCTCCCACCTGATTCATTTCTTATTGGTACAGTGGAGACATGGTTTCAAAACGCACTCCAGTCAATTATAGATAAAAGCCTTCTGTGCTCCAAAGCAAATCAGGAAGACTGGTCCACTTAACAAATGAAATGATGGACTTGCTCCTTCCAGATAACCATTTCAGGACCGATTTGAGCCGAATGAGTTTTACGTAGAAAGGATGGAGGATAAGAGCCTTCACTGAAACTCAAATCAAATGCAATTTTATTTGTCACGTGCCGAATACAACAGGGTACAGTGAAATGCTTACTTACAAGCCCTTAACCAAGAAAATACCCCCCCCCCAAAAAAAGTAAGAAATAAAATAGCAGCAGTAAAAAAAAAACAATAGCGGGCCTGTTCAGGAGTCTTATGGCTTGGAGGTAGAAGCTATTTAGTAGCCTCTTGGACCTAGACTTGGTGCTCCGGTACCACTTGCAGTGCCGTAGCAGAGAGAACAGTCTATGACTAGGGTGGCTGGAGTATTTGATTATTTTTAGGGCCTTCCTCTATACCAGGCGGTGTCAGAGGTCCTGAATGGCAGGAAGCTTGGCCCCAGTGATGTACTGGGCCGTTCGTACTACCCTCTGTAGTGCCTTCAGGTCAGAGGTCGAGCAATTGCCGTACCAGGCAGTGTTGCAACCCGTCAGGATGCTCTCAATGGTGCCGCTGTAAAACCTTTTGACGATCTCAGGACCCATGTCTTACCAGAGGCTGCTGTTCTATCCTGCCGATAGTGTGTTTAACCTGCCAGCTGTATGTTCTTAATGTCGCTGTTCAACCACAACTCAGTGAAACATTAGATTTGACAGTTTTTAATGTCCCGTTGGTAGGATATTTGTGCTTTCAGTTCATCCCATTTATTTTCCAGCGATTGAACATTAGCTAACAGGACAGAAGGCAAAGGCAGACTAGCCACTCGTCGCCTGATCCTCACAAGGCACCCTGAACTTTTTCCTGCGAAATCTCAGTTTCCTTCTCCAGCGAATGACGGAGAACTGGGCCTGTCCGGGTGTCTGTAGTATCTCCCTCCCATCCGACTCATTGAAGAAAAACTCTTTGTCTAATCTGAGGTGAGTAATCCCAGTTCGGATGCCCAGAAGCTATTTTCTGTCATAAGAAACTGTAGCAGCAATATTATGTACAAAGTATGTTATGAACAACGCAAAAAAACAAAATATCATGGTTGGTAAGAGCCGACAAGACGGCAGCCATCTGCTCCAGCGCCATCATCCAAGTCAGACAAAGTCACTGAGAATCTTCACAACTTCCAGAACTGTTTTGGATCTGTTTTTCACAAAGGTATATTTGGATCAATATAGGTTTAGTTATTTTCTTGGTAGATACTCAGTAGTCCATCTCTATCCTATAATCATCAAAGCTAACCAGGTAAACAACTGCCTCCAAACATCCCCTTTTACATATTTTACTTTCATTATTCAAATAGTATGAATATGGCCTGTAGGAAGATGACACTTTTGTGTCCATTTGACAAAACAAGAAAAACCACCAGTCCAGAAAAACAAAAGCAGTAATGGACCACATGGTGATGAAAACAAGCTTTTAACACAGCGGAGACAAAGTGACACGGATGTTGTTGATTTTGAATCCGGCTCTTCATTGAAAGGCTATCAGGGTTTAACACTGGCTTGTTAAGCCGCAGTCCTGGATGTGGTACGTCAGGACGGCACTTCCGTAAACAGTTGGTCTGTAGAAATGTTAGATGTTCACGCTAAGTGTTTACACGAAGGATGTGGGGAATGTTGGTTCATTTCCAACTACACTGACTTTCATTTGTGTTTCGGGTTGTTTTGCACGTTCAAATCCGGCCTGGGCGAGGGGGTCTGTTGCCATGACGCAGGTGAAGTCAGGTTAGCTATGATAAAATAACTAATATCTATAGAGACAAGAGATGTATTTTTTGTATTTTAACAGCGAAGACAAATGGAGACTTAGGTCTTGTGCCACACACTCTAAAATGCAGTTATGGAAAGCGCAAAATAAACCATCTCAAATCACCCAGGAAAACAGTTACATGACTCCATAAAGAAGTCCCCGATCAATACTTTAAACTGCCGAACGGCATCAGAACATCAAGATGAAACGTATTTAGAGTTTTGTTCCAGCAATACGGTGCAGTCAAATTAAAATCCAATTGACCAAAGCTTGGTGTAGATCCTAGGAACCTCAAGAGTCAACCAATCCTGTGACAGAATTTATAGAGGGGTTACATCATAATCAGATTCAGCCAGATTCAGCCAGTCATTTCCTTCCAGTTAGTACCACCGCCATGTGCAAAAGATAGGTAGGGAGAGGATAGTTTGTTAGACAAATATTTTACAATCCTGAATAACAACGTTTAGAGAACTAGCACTTAACGTTGAAGAAGTGATATGGAAAATGTGGATGATTTTTAAATAGACGTCAAAGAGAGCAGAAAGGTTTAACTTCCATTTACTTACTTGGATTCATCCTAATGCCGCTGAGAAAACGTCATTTACAAAGCAGCTGCTAAGCATCACCATCTATGGATCTGGCAAAATCTGTCAGAAACATTATCCATAAAATCAAATCAAATTTTATTTGTCACATACACATGGTTAGCAGATATTAATGTGAGTGTAGCGAAATGTTTTATCAGTAGAAGACGTGTTTCTAAGCTCTTAGAACCCTTTTCAGGTTATGACTTCCTACTGTAGGCTACTGGAACAGTATAACTTTAGACCGTCCCCTCGCCCATACCCGGGCGCGAACCAGGGACCCTCTGCACACATCAACAACAGTCACCCACGAAGCATCGTTATCCATCGCTCCACAAAAGCCGCGGCCCTTGCAGAGCAAGGGGCACTACTACTTCAAGGTCTCAGAGCAAGTGACGTCACCGATTGAAACGCTATTTAGCGCGCACCGCTAACTAAGCTAGCCGTTTCACATCCGTTACACTACTACAGGACCATTGTAGATTTCCAGACCTTAAGGCAGTTACAGTTATGTAACCATGGGAAACTCAGATTCAAAAGCGAAGTGAAGTTTGTAACCATGAGACCTGGTCCTCCATCAATGTGTAATATGGGGGATTTACACATACAGAACCATTCCTGTAGCCAATAATAAGCCACTTTTTTTATACTCAAGGTCCTCGGGGATAAACTAAAAAATGCACAGGTTCTTTACATCACGGGAATAATCAGGCCAGAAATAATATGACAAACCATTTTGTTAGCTCAGCAATTCAATGCAAGCTTGTTCTTGGGCACATCGGTCTCCACAACATCAAACACCTAGCACTCTGAAGATTGTCGTTTGATAAACATGGTTATGTCGTTACAGCCTCATAATATTCCACTAGGTATCACAATGATACTATGTTTCAGATCTTCTGGCCAAAGCAATACAAATATTACAACCCTAAAACACATGCCATCTTCCCATGGCCCGCCAGTCTACACACAGAAAACGAGATCTCCCGAATGAGAGACCACACACAGCTTTTATACCAAAAGCCATTCCCTTAATTTGGCAATTACAGACACCTGGCGCTGAAAGACACCTGTTACAAACGTTTCCCACAGCAAGTGGAGATGAGAAAGCTATGGCAGTGGATGACCAGCCAGTTCAGAATTTCGCTCAAAAGTTGAGGGATGATACATTGATTGGAAAGAATGTGGATTTTGTGGCATTTATTGCAGATGTGATTAATTGCACTGCCCAAACAAACAAGAAGTCTAAAAAACTGGACTTAATTGAAGGTGTGGGTGAAAGATTTTTGGTCTTCAGGAATTATCAGCCGAAGCACTGCAGGGAATACTGAAAGAAGATGTCGTCTGTCCCCCCAGGCCCCTGAGCCTGTGTAGAGATTTGATTTGGATTGGACAGTGACCAAAGTAGTGGGATGGTTTTTGATTTATCATTATACATTTTTGCACTTTGTATGATGTCATTTGTCTACAGTTGACTACCCGTACAGTAGGTGATGGAATGGACATTACATTTATGTGAATGCCACGTTACCAAAGAAGGAGATTTTCATGAACCTTGTGGGATTAGCTCTGGAGTATGGCCTTCCTTTGATGCCATCTGAGTCACTCCAGTTGAGCGGTTAGTGCTGCAGTAGATTCAAAGAGACAGGCTTGTTGCAATGGTTCCCAAACGTTTTATAGTCCCCTTCAAGCATTCAACCTCCAGCTGCATACCCCCCTCTGGCACCAGGGTCACCGCACACTTAAATGTTGTTTTGTGCCATAATTGTAAGCCTGCCACACACACACACACACACACACACACACACACACACACACACACACACACACACACACACACACACACACACACACACACACACACACACACACACACACACACACACACACACACACACACACACACACACACACACACACTAAACTATACATTTATTAAATTTAAGAATGAGTTTTTGTCACAACCCAGCTAGTGGGAAGTGACAAAGAGCTCTTATAGGACCAGGGCACAAATAATAACATAATAATAATCAATCATTTGCTCTTTATTTAGCCATCTTACTCATCAAAAAAATAAATGTCCCTTTTTCAGGACCCTGTCTTTCAAAGATAATTCGTAAAAATCCGAATAACTTCACAGATGTTCATTGTAAAGGGTTTAAACACGGTTTCCCACAATTAATGAACATCAACATGCACCTGTGGAACGGTCATTAAGACACTAACATCTTACAGACGGTAGGCAATCAAGGTCAACTTAGTGAAATGAAAACTTAGGACACTAAAGAGGCCTTTCTACTTTCTACTGACTCTGAAAAACACCAAAAGAAAGATGCCCAGGGTCCCTGCTCATCTGCGTGAAATTGCCTTAGGCATACTGCACGGAGGCATGAGGACTGCAGATGTGGCCAGGGCAATAATTTGCAATGTCCGTACTGTGAGACGCCTAAGACAGTGCTACAGGGAGACAGGACGGACAGCTGATCATCCTCTCAGTGGCAGACCATGTGTAACAATACCTGTACAGGATCAGTACATCTGAACATCACGCCTGCGGGACAGGTACAGGATGGCAACAACAACTGTCCGAGTTACACCAGGAACGCACAATCCCTCCACCAGTGCTCAGACTGTCCACAATAGGCTGAGAGAGGCTGTACTGAGGGTTTGTAGGCCTGTTGTAAGACAGGTCCTCACCAGACATCACCGGCAACAACGTCGCCTATGGGCACAAACCCACCGTCACTGGACCAGACAGTTCTGGCAAAAAACGCTCTACACTGACGAGTCGCGGTTTTGTCTCACCAGGGGTGATGGTCGGATTCAGGTTTATCATCGAAGAAATGAGTGTTACACCGAGGCCTGTACTCTGGTGCGGGATCGATTTGGAGGTGGAGGGTCCATCATGGTCTGGGGCGGTGTGTCACAGCATCATCGGACTGAGCTTGTTGTCATTGAAGGCAATCTCAACTCTGTGCATTACAGGGAAGACGTCCTCCTCCCTCATGTGGTACCCTTCCTGCAGGCTCATCCTAACATGACCCTCCAGCATGACAATGCCACCAGCCATACTGCTCATTCTGTGTGTGATTTCCTGCAAGACAGGAATGTCAGTGTTCTGCCATGGCCAGCACAGAGCCCAGATCTCAATCCCATTGAGCACGTCTGGGACCTGTTGGATCAGAGGGTAATTACTATCCCCACAGTAACAAACAAATGTGTCCCTTGTGCCACATACATTGGTCAATACTGGCACACTGCATTATAAACTCAGCAACAAAAGAAATGTCCCTTTTACAGGACATTCCCAGGAATGTCTGGGAACTTGCAGGTGCTTTGTTGGAAGAGTGGGGTAACATCTCACAGCAAGAACTGGCACATCTGGTGCAGTCCATGAGGAGATGCACTGCAGTACTTAATGCAGCTGGTGGCCACACCAGATACTGACTGTTACTTTTGATTTTGACCCCCCCTTTGTTCAGGGACACATTATTCCATTTCTGTTAGTCACATGTCTGTGGAACTTATTCAGTTTATGTCTCAGTTGTTGAATCTTGTTATGTTCATACAAATATTTACACATGTTAAGTTTGCTGAAAATAAACGCATTTGACAGTGAGAGGATGTTTATTTTTTTGCTGAGTTTAGTACCTCTTCCTCAATGTCATTGGTCCATACTGGCGCACTGCATTATAGTACCTCTTCCTCAATGTCACCTGGACATTACACTAATTATTTTTGATGTTTTCCCAGAGAACGTCAAGAATGGAAGTGTGATCTCTGAGCTGCCATTCTGAACACTGGTAGTAGAGCCCTCTCTCTCTCGCTCTCTCAATAGCTCTCTCCCCTCTCCCCCCTCTCTCTCTCTCGCTCTCTCAATAGCTCTCTCCCCTCTCCCCCCCTCTCTCTCTCTCTCTCTCTCTCCCTATCCCTCTCTCAATCTCTCTCTCTGCCCCTCTCTCTCTCCCCTCTCTCTCCCTCTCTCTCTCTCTCGCTCCCCCTCTCTCCTCTCTCTCTCTCTCTCCCCTTTCTCTCTCCTCTCTCTCACTCCGCCCCTCTCTCTCTCTCTCTCACTCCGCCCCTCTCTCTCCCCTCCCTCTCTCATCTCTCCCCTCTCTCCCTCTCTCTCTCTCCCGTTTCTGCCCCCCTCTCTCTTTTCTGCCCCCTCTCTATTACCCCCTCCCCTTGGTACGTGAGTGCTTACAGTCCCTGTGCGAATAACCCTGAGGCAGAGAGAACTCCATTCTCAATCAGTCGCAGCTCTCTGTCCGTCTAAGACTGCCATATTGGAACATGAATTATTGATGCATCAGAGCGTGAGATGCATACTTGGTCCGATTGACTAAATTAATAGTATAAATAAAAAATGATCAAGCCACAGGCTGAGACACACCGCTTATTCTGTGACTGACAGTAAACGCCTCGATTAGACCAATAGCGTCGTTGCGTTTTGGTACACCAAGAAGTACATTCATTACCAGTGGAACGCTACGTTTGCCTTGCAGCCTTGCATTTATTGAACAAGAAGTACATTCATTACCAGTGGAACGCTACGTTTGCCTTGCAGCCTTGCATTTATTGAACAAGAAGTACATTCATTACCAGTGGAACGCTACGTTTGCCTTGCAGCCTTGCATTTATTGAACATATGTGGCAAACTGTATGTGTAGACGGCTTGACGGAAACGGTAGCAGAAGGTGAATGTTGAACTTTTGCTTCACACATATCCAGATGATGCTGCGTACCATTTTGCGCAATGACGCTGTTGGTGTGATCGAGGCATTTATTAGGAAGTGAGGGGCTTTCTGTCTACCTCTGTCCATGCAATTTCCAGCGCCTTTCCTCACTTCCCACTGGGCAAAAAAACTGGTTAAATAAATGTTGTTTCCACGTAATTTTATCCCCCCCCCCAAAAGAAATCTATGTGATGACGTTGAATCAAAACGTATTTGAAAAAAAGTCATCAACATCACAGCTTTTCAGGGTTTTTCACCACATTTTTGTTCCACCTAAATCCAATGACGTGGTTTACATTTACATTTAACATTTAAGTCATTTAGCAGACGCTCTTATCCAGAGGGACTTACAAATTGGTGCATTCGCCTTATGACATCCAGTGGAACAGTCACTTTACAATAGTGCATCTAAATCTTAAAGGGGGGGGGTGAGAAGGATTACTTATCCTATCCTAGGTATTCCTTAAAGAGGTGGGGTTTCAGGTGTCTCCGGAAGGTGGTGATTGACTCCGCTGTCCTGGCGTCGTGAGGGAGTTTGTTCCACCATTGGGGGGCCAGAGCAGCGAACAGTTTTGACTGGGCTGAGCGGGAACTGTACTTCCTCAGTGGTAGGGAGGCGAGCAGGCCAGAGGTGGATGAACGCAGTGCCCTTGTTTGGGTGTAGGGCCTGATCAGAGCCTGGAGGTACTGAGGTGCCGTTCCCCTCACAGCTCCGTAGGCAAGCACCATGGTCTTGTAGCGGATGCGAGCTTCAACTGGAAGCCAGTGGAGAGAGCGGAGGAGCGGGGTGACGTGAGAGAACTTGGGAAGGTTGAACACCAGACGGGCTGCGGCGTTCTGGATGAGTTGTAGGGGTTTAATGGCACAGGCAGGGAGGCCAGCCAACAGCGAGTTGCAGTAATCAAGACGGGAGATGACAAGTGCCTGGATTAGGACCTGCGCCGCTTCCTGTGTGAGGCAGGGTCGTACTCTGCGGATGTTGTAGAGCATGAACCTACAGGAACGGGACACCGCCTTGATGTTAGTTGAGAACGACAGGGTGTTGTCCAGGATCACGCCAAGGTTCTTAGCGCTCTGGGAGGAGGACACAATGGAGTTGTCAACCGTGATGGCGAGATCATGGAACGGGCAGTCCTTCCCCGGGAGGAAGAGCAGCTCAGTCTTGCCGAGGTTCAGCTTGAGGTGGTGATCCGTCATCCACACTGATATGTCTGCCAGACATGCAGAGATGCGATTCGCCACCTGGTCATCAGAAGGGGGAAAGGAGAAGATGAATTGTGTGTCGTCTGCATAGCAATGATAGGAGAGACCATGTGAGGTTATGACAGAGCCAAGTGACTTGGTGTATAGCGAGAATAGGAGAGGGCCTAGAACAGAGCCCTGGGGGACACCAGTGGTGAGAGCGCGTGGTGAGGAGACAGATTCTCGCCACGCCACCTGGTAGGAGCGACCTGTCAGGTAGGACGCAATCCAAGCGTGGGCCGCGCCGGAGATGCCCAACTCGGAGAGGGTGGAGAGGAGGATCTGATGGTTCACAGTATCGAAGGCAGCCGATAGGTCTAGAAGGATGAGAGCAGAGGAGAGAGAGTTAGCTTTAGCGGTGCGGAGCGCCTCCGTGATACAGAGAAGAGCAGTCTCAGTTGAATGACTAGTCTTGAAACCTGACTGATTTGGATCAAGAAGGTCATTCTGAGAGAGATAGCGGGAGAGCTGGCCAAGGACGGCACGTTCAAGAGTTTTGGAGAGAAAAGAAAGAAGGGATACTGGTCTGTAGTTGTTGACATCGGAGGGATCGAGTGTAGGTTTTTTCAGAAGGGGTGCAACTCTCGCTCTCTTGAAGACGGAAGGGACGTAGCCAGCGGTCAGGGATGAGTTGATGAGCAAGGTGAGGTAAGGGAGAAGGTCTCCGGAAATGGTCTGGAGAAGAGAGGAGGGCATAGGGTCAAGCGGGCAGGTTGTTGGGCGGCCGGCCGTCACAAGACGCGAGATTTCATCTGGAGAGAGAGGGGAGAAAGAGGTCAGAGCACAGGGTAGGGCAGTGTGAGCAGAACCAGCGGTGTCGTTTGACTTAGCAAACGAGGATCGGATGTCGTCGACCTTCTTTTCAAAATGGTTGACGAAGTCATCTGCAGAGAGGGAGGAGGGGGGGGAGGGGGAGGAGGATTCAGGAGGGAGGAGAAGGTGGCAAAGAGCTTCCTAGGGTTAGAGGCAGAAGCTTGGAATTTAGAGTGGTAGAAAGTGGCTTTAGCAGCAGAGACAGAAGAGGAAAATGTAGAGAGGAGGGAGCGAAAGGATGCCAGGTCCGCAGGGAGGCGAGTTTTCCTCCATTTCCTGCCCGGAGCCCTGAAATGGTGAAATGCTTAGTTGATTTCACATTGAATTCACGTCAGTTGACAACTCAATGAAATATAAAACAAAACCATACGTTGAACTGACTGACATCTCTGTGCGGTGGGGTTATCCATCAGTGGGAATTAGTAAATTACCACATCATTCACATAGATGACACAGACATGACCTGCGGAATGAGCTCTCTGTCTTTCTTCAGTCTCTCTGTCTCCATTCATATGTCTGTTCTCCACTCTGTCAATACTTACTTACCATCCTTTTGGGAGCAGAGGCCATCCACGACTCCTCTCCATCATTCTGTTCTGGGCAGTCCACCACTGGTAGAAGATCTTTCTGTTCACACACTGTTTTTCTTTGAAAATCGATCCCTAAAAACAGCCCCCAAGGTTGTTGAACTGTGAAATGTTTCAGTGTTCTCACATGTTTTTCTGTCAATACAAGCGTACATTTAGGTAGTAATATAGTCTTTGGGAAAATGTTTAATTGAATTATGCTCCATATTGTTATCAGACCTACTTCAATAATATGTATTTTTTCCTTACAATTTCATGATTGTTTCCTCTGTTAATAAGCCCTATAAAACAAAACACTATCGGTTCCAGGAAATGAATAGAAAATATGTATTTTGGTGCAAATATCATCAAATATAAAGCACACACAGCAAAGTTTTATCACGAATGCCAGAAGGTGGTGGATTTCAGTGCTGAAGCAGGAAAAAGTATGGCTAAACAAGGTTCTCAAATAGGAAAACATTTCTCTCCAAACTTAAAATATACGACCACTCAAAACATAACACATTTGACTGTATCCAAACGAACACATATATGAAAACACTCAATAAATCTGTCAAACATGGAAATATAATGCCTAATATATTGTAAAGCTGTGATCTAGCAGATGTGGGGTCTGGTGTGGGCCATCACCAGTCACGGAGGACATAAATAGGATGTAAAACAGTTGAAGGTGAGGTCAAGTGACATCTGTTTTCCTCTGGTATTCCTCTGCTCCCTACAGGTCAGGGCCGGCTGGGAGGAGAGTTACACTTCCTAGAGAGAGGCCTGAGAGCCACCACACCCAGTCCCTCTCCCCATCTTCCCCTTGTCACACACGCACACTCACATGGGGAAACGATGAGAGGAATTGGGGAAATGACGAGAGGAATTGAGATCACATTACACCCTGCCCTATTGTATTGTATAGGCATGTATAACAGAAAGCAGCCAAACTAAAGCACAAGGTGATTTAGCGTTTAGAGACCTTGGGACTATATCTAATTTATCTTTACATTTTTATAAAAAATAAATTTAAGTGAAACATTTTTTAAACTAAAAGGTTTTCTATCTGCAATCCAATCACAAGCCTGGACAAATACAGACGGACCAATCAGAACACGTCTTTGCCATCTCCCTCTAGGTATGGTCTAGGCTTGTCTAGGCAGCAATAATGGCTGGCAAGCCAAAAAAAACAACACGGTTCAGAAAATGTCTGAGTAAATGATGTTGTCACATTGTTGTTCAGCGATGACAGTAATTCGTCTGATGATCAATAATCAAAATTGAATTTGTCACATGCGCTGAATACAACAGGTAAATGTCATTACTGTGAAATGCTTTTACTTACAAGCCCTTAACCAACAATATATATCTTAATGTATTTGATGTGCTCTGACTCTTTGTTGGTAAAATAGTGTTATTCTATCATGTATGTATTCAAATTGAACATGTCGTATTCAGTAGCGTGTGATAGAACTTTATAGCTGAACCCAGATTGATATCTTCAGAGCCATAAAGTTCTCTCTGTGATTGCACCCCCCAAAAAAAAAAAAAAAACTGATCTACAAATGTCTGAGGATACTTTAGCTACCTTTGATATGAGAACCTTACTTGGTTATGAAAGAAGAATTCACTACAAAACATTTCTGAGATCTGAGATGAGATCTGAGATGAGATCTGAGATGAGATCTGAGATGAGATGAGATCTGAGATGAGATCTGAGATGTGAAAACTTTGGTGCTCAATATGTCAAATTAGATTGTATTTGTGACATGCGTCCTAAACAACAGGTGTAGACTAAACAGTGAAACGCTAACTTACAGGCTACACATTGCAAAGAGAAAAATGGAAAAACAATAGAAAATAATTGTAACGATAACTTGGCTAAGTATTGTCCCGTGTGGCTCAGTTGGTAAAGCATGGCACTTGAAATGCCCGGGTTGTGGGTTTGATTCCCACAGGGGACCAGTACCCACAAATATGACAATGTATGCATTCACTACTGTAAGTTGCTCTAAATAAATAAATACATGAGGTACCAGTACTGAGTCGATGTGCAGGGGTAAGAGGGAAGTGATGTAGATACTGTATGTACATACACAAACGTATGTGGACACCTGCTTGTCCAACATCTCATTCCAAAATCATGGACATTAATATGGAGTTGGTCCTCGTCCTTTGCTGCTATAACAGCCTCCACTCTTCTGGGAAGGCTTTCCACTAGATGTTGGAACATTGCTGCAATAACAGCCTCCACTCTTCGGAAGGCTTTCCACTAGATGTTGGAACATTTCTGCGGGGACTTGCTTCCATTCAGCCACAAGAGCATTAGTGAGGTTGGGCGATTAGACCTGGCTCACAGTCGGCGTTCCAATGGATGATTAGGCCTGGCTCACAGTCGGCGTTCCAATGGATGATTAGGCCTGGCTCGCAGTCGGCGTTCCAATGGACGATTAGGCCTGGCTCGCAGTCGGCATTCCAATTCATCACAAATTTGTTTGAGGTCAGGGCTCTGTGCAGATCAGTCAAGTTCTTCCACACCGATCTCGACAAACCATTTCTGTATGGACCTCGCTTTGTGCACGGGGCCATTGTCATGCTGAAACAGGATATGGCCTTACCACAAAGTTGGAAGCACAGACAGGAGCCTCGCCCAAACAATGAAAAACAGCCCCAGACCATTATTCCTCCTCCACCAAACTTTACAGTTGGCACTATACATTGGGGCAGGTAGCGTTCTCCTGGCATTCGCCAAACCCAGATTCTTCCGTCGGACTGCCAGATGGTGATGTGTGATTCATCACTCCACTGCTCCAGAGTCCAATGACGGCGAGCTTTACACCACTCCAGCCGGCGCTTGGCATTGCGCGCAGTGATCTTAGGCTTATGTGCGGCTGCTCTGCCATGGAAACCCATTTCATGAAGCTCCCGATGAACAGTCGTTGTGCTGACATTGCTTCCTGAGGCAATTTGGAACTCGGTAGTGAGTGTTGCAACAGAGGAAAGATGAAAAATATTTACGTGCTTCAACACTCGGTGGTCCTGTTCTGTGAGCTTGTGTGGCCTACCACTTCGTGGCTGAGCCGTTGCTGCTCCTAGACATTTCCACGTCACAATAACACTTACAGTTGACCGTAGAAACTCTAGCAGGGCAGAAATTTGATGAACTGACTTGTTGGAAAGATGGAATACTATGACGTTGCCACTTTGAAAGTCACTGAACTCTTCAGTCAGGCCATTCTACTGCAAATGTTTGTCTATGGAGATTGCATGGCTGTGTGCTCGATTATATACACCTGTCAGCAACGGGTGTGGCTACAATAGCTGAATCCACTAATTTGAAGGGGTGTCCACATACATTTGTATATATCGTGTCTAGGTAGATAATAAAAGGTAGATAATAAACAGTAGAAGCAGTGTATGTGATGAGTCAGAAGAGTTAGTGCAAAAGTATCAATGCAGATAGTCCTGGAAACTGTTTGGTTAACTATTTAGCAAGCAGTCTTATGGCTTGAGGATAGAAGCTGTTAAGGAACCTGTTGGTTCCAGACTGGGTACATCAGCACCGCTTGCCGTGCTGAAAAGTCCATGACTTGGGTGGCTGGAGTCTTTGACAATATTTAGGGCCTTATATGGGTGTGCGGGTCAGCTGTTAGTTCACCTGCTACTAACCCGTCCGCAACCAGCCAACTATATGTGACGAAGTGAACATTTCCAAATGATGTCAGTTGTGAAAACGACCCAACATGATTCTGATCAGATTTCAGTTGGGCTTGGATGCATATTTTATGTGGTTAAAATACTTTCATCTTTTATGATGCTGATAAAGACAGCACCTCTACAGACGGTATCTAACTGAGCATTCTCATTCTATCAAGATGCTGAAAGAAATCAATCCTATTTCTCCACTCCTATTTGTGAGTCAAACGTTTGCTTCCATTTGTTGTATCATTTTACTGCAAGAATTGTACAATCGGTGTATCATTTTACTGAAATAAATGCTTAATTGTGCAGGAGTTAATATTAAGGCTATGTGGGAGGTTATAAACCTAGAGTCGGTGTCCAGATTTCAGTTTCCATTTAACAGATCTGAACAATAGGATACAGTCCCCTTGATGTGCCAAGACCTATTTGAAGTCCCCATCTTCTGACTGTAGAATTTGTATAGCGCCTCACAATCATCACACTCAACATATCCAGCACTACTATAATCCTCTTTCACCACTTCACCTAATCTTTCCCAGACATGACTTTTCTGGACCTCGTTTCTCTTTACTTTCAATTCTCCATCTCACAGCCTTTCTCTTATTGAATTCAATTCAGACGTAGTCCTTTTTGCCTCCGTGGATCGACTTAACTTTTTCTGCCTGTTCCCAAATCCATTTTGGCAATTGATGTGTAGGCTATTTGGAATGTGTACAGTTAGGCCATAAAGCTTGTATTTATATACTCATGCCAGATCGCCTAAAATAATGAAAGAACAACCTCAATGAAGCCTATAAGTTGCACAATAATAGTACATTTATGGATTTTTAAAGCTATTGTTTTCTCGTTATCAAAGAAAATGGTTAAGCTGTGGCGAAATGTTCTCTTGCATGTGAGATGACGCGACTATATCAAATTCATATCATTCTTAATAAATATGAAAAAAGCACTCATCCCTTTTGTCACGTGTCCTCAGGCGATGAGAAGCCCACCCTACTCGCAGCAGGAATTGACAACTGGTCAAGGTGTGGAGAAATGCTTCATGGGAAATATAAGATGAACAGCTTCTATATTTAAAGGTTTAATAGACAGACATACTCAGACGAATGGGAAAACAGACACGTTACTCTAAGAGGTTCACAGCAAATCTCTCAGCCTCCAGCGGAGAGGGCTGACCTATTGCCTTATCTGTTCGCTGTTTCAGCCTTCCGTGCCCCGGTGCCAAAACATTAAATCAAGGTGTTGACCTTGGGGTTGAATAGACTATAAATTTGAAAAATCATAATCGCTTAAGGACAACCATGGACGATTTTATGGATCAGAGGCCCAGATACCCGTTACTGAGACCTGCTTTAAGGTGAACTCTGGTCTTACAGAGAGTACCTAGAGGCCAAATTCCAATAGGGAATAATCATCAGAAAATATAATTCTTAATAGATACTGTGTGGGTCATCTATAGTAGCCATAGGGCTGGCCAATCTGACTGATCGCTGCTCTCAAGCTTAGTTTCACAAGGATAAATAGTGTTATGGTCTGTAGCAGTGGTTCCCAAACTTTTTATAGTTCCGTACCCCTTCAAACATTCGACCTCCAGTTGCGTACCCCCTCTAGCACCAGGGTCAGCGCACTCTCAAATGTTGTTTTTTGACATTATTGTAAGCCTGCCACACACACTCTATACAATACATGTATTAAACATAAGAATGATTGTGAGTTTTTGTCACAACATTTTGCTCTTTATTTCGCCATCTTACATATGAAATTGTATTTGTTCATTGAAAATTGTGAATAACTCACCACAGGTTAATGAGAAGGGTGTGATTGAAAGGATGCACATAACTCTGCAATGTTGGGTTGTATTGGAGAGAGTCTCAGTCTTAAATCATTTTTCACACACAGTCTGCGCCTGTACTTAGTTTTCACTCTCACATAGGTATGTGGTTGCAAAGGGCATCAGTGTCTTAGAGCGATTTGCCGAGGCAGGAATCCAGAAATCTGGCAGTGGCTTCTGATGAAATAAAATTTTCACAGAACCACTTGTTGCAATTTCGATGAGGATCTCTTGTTCAGATATCAGTAAGTGGACTGGAGGCAGGGCATTAAAGGGATAACGAATCCAGTTGTTTGTGTCATCCGTTTGGGGAAAGTACCTGCGTAATTGCTCACCCAACTCACTCAGGTGCTTCGCTATATCACATTTTACATTGTCCGTAAGCTTGAGTTCATTTGCACACAAAAACAATCATACAATGATGGAAAGACCTGTGTGCTGTCCTTGTTAATGCAGACAGAGAAGAGCTCCAACTTCTTAATCATAGCCTCAATTTTGTCTCACACATTGAATATAATCCTTGATTCAGATCATTCGGGCGAGAAAAAACATCACCCAGCAGGCCAGTCGTGTGAGAAACTCCTCATCATGCAAGCAGTCAGACATGTGAAAATTATGGTCAGTAAAGAAAACTTTAAGCTCGTCTCTAAATAAATTTTAAAAAACACGTCAAGACTTTGACACCCTTGATAACCAGCGCACTTCTGTATGTTATAAAACCGTTACATGGTCGCTGCCCATATCATTGAGAATTCAGGGACCTTGCTTTAACAAAGTTAACCATTTTCACTGTAGTGAAAATACTCCGATATACTACGGCTGTCAGCCAATCAGCATTCAGGGCTAGAACCACCCAGTTTATAATACATAATATAACACCACACCATAGTTGTTCATGTTTAATTATGTTTCATCCCCTCCTACCTCACCTGATAATGCATGTGAACTCAAATCAGTATAGAACAGGGCTCTCCTCCTGTAGGTTCACTCCAACCCTGTTCCTAGAGAGCTACCCCCCTGTAGGTTTTCGCTCCAACCCCAGTTGTAACTAACTAGCTCTCTAGGAACAGGGTTGGAGTGAAAACCTACAGGACGGTAGCTCTCCAGGAACAGGGTTGGAGTGAAAACCTACAGGACTGTAGCTCTCCTTGCTGGTAAAGGGCAGTCAGGTATGGAGTGAACCAAGGGCTATATCTGTTCCTGGTTCTACATTTTTTGAATGGGGCATGCTTATTTAAGATAGTGAGGGAAGACCTTTAAAAAGAAAACAGGCATCCTCTACTGACGGAATGAGGTCAATATCCTTCCAGGATATCTGGGCCAGGTCGATTAGAAAGGCCTGCTCGCTGAAGTGTTTTTGGGAGCGTTTGACAGTGATGAGGGGTGGTCGTTTGACCACAGACCCATTACGGACACAGGCACTGAGGAAGTGATCGCTGAGATCCTGATTTGGAGGATCAGGTTGGTTAGGATGATATCTATGAGGGTGCCCGTGTTTACGGATTTGGGGTTGTACCTGGTAGGTTCATTGATCATTTGTGTGCGATTGAGGGCATCAAGCTTAGATTGTAGGATGGCCAGGGTGTTATTAAGCATGTCCCAGTTTAGGTCACCTAACAGTACGAGCTCTGACGATAGATGGGGGGCAATCAATTCACATATGGTGTCCAGGGCACAGCTGGGGGCAGAAGGTGGTCTATAGCAAGTGGCATCGGTGAGACTTCTTTCTGGAAAGGTGGATTTTTAAAAGTAGAAGCTCAAATTGTTTGGGCACAGACCTGGATAGTAAGACAGAACTCTGCAGGCTAACTCCACCCCCTTTGGCAGTTCTATCATGTCAGAAAATGTTATAGTTAGGGATGGATATTTCAGGGTTTTTGGTGGTCTTCCTAAGCCAGGATTCAGACACGGCTAGGACATCCGGGTTGGCAGAGTGTGCTAAAGCAGTGAATAAAACAAACTTAGGGAGGAAGCTTCTAATGTTAACATGCATGAAACCAAGGGTTTTACGGTTACAGAAATCATCAAATGAGAGCGCCTGGGGAATGGGAGTGGAGCTCGGCACTGCAGGGCCTGGATTAACCTCTACATCACCAGAGGAATAGAGGAGGAGTAGGAAAGGGTACGGCTAAAGGCTATAAGAACTGGTTGTCTAGTACGTTCGGGACAGAGAGTAAAAGGAGCAGGTTTCTGGGCATGGTAGAATAGACAAAGGTATGGTAGGATGTGAATACAGTGGAGGTAAACCTATGCATTGAGTGACGATGAGAGAGATATTGTCTCTAGAAACATAATTTCAATCAAGTGAGGTCACAGCATGTGTGGGAGGTGGAACTAAAGGGTTAGCTAAGGTGTATTAAGCGGTGCTAGAGGCTCTACAGTGAAATAAGGCAATAATCACTAATCACTAAAACAGCAATGGACAAGGCATATTGACATTAGGGAGAGGCATGCATAGCAGAGTGATCATAGGGGTCCAGTGAGTAGCTTGGCAGGCTGGAGAGAACGATTCAGACAGCTAGCGGCTAGCACATGGGCATTCGGGAACGTCGCGACGGAGGAGCCAGTTGAAAACCCCCCTCGGGCAGATTACGTTGGTAGTCCAGTCGAGATGGATCGGCGAGGCTCCATGTCGGCAGTAAAAGGGGTCCAGGCCAATTGGCAAAATAGGTATTGTAGCTCAAGGAGTGGCTGATGGACCTCTTCGGCTAGCCGGGAGATGATCCTATCAAAGGCTAGCTCCAGGCTAATTGGTTCGTGCTTCGGGACAGAGACGTTAGCCAGGAGTGGCCACTCGGATAGCAGCAAGCTAGCTGCTATGATCCAGGTGAAAATGTTCAGCTCTTGCGGTAGGAATCCGGAGATGTGTAGAAAAATAAGTCCGATATGCTCTGATTTGAATCGCGGTGTGCAGACTGGCTAGAGATGTCCGGGCTTAAGGTTAACTGATGACCGCTAGCTGATTGCAGGAGAGAATGTTGAAGTTGAGGTTAAGAAAAAATATTTAAAAATATGCAAAGAAAAAAAAGAAATATACACGGGACACAAAGACAAAGATGTCTGACTGCCACGCCATTTTGGATCAATTCGTGAGCTGTTAATTAATTAAGTAGCTGCTACTTGATCCAGTCTGTGTTTCCCTCTATGCTCCAGCCCTCTGGTCCAGGCAGAGAGGCTTTAGTATCCTAATCATTTTCACCCCTCTGGATGACACTGATTACTCAAGTAACAAGTCTCAGTAAATTGCTGTGTTTGACCCATTCTGATACCTATGAAATTTGAATAGAAAATGAAATAGCTATTTTTGAATTCTCACAACCTTGCGTCACCACAATCATGCTTTGTTGTGTTACCAAACTAACCTTTGTTCAACACAAAGTACTTTTCCAAACTTTTAGAAATATGCTAAATCTGAATGCGTTTTTAATATGATATTAAAGTCCATCTCCGTGCCACCATTGTTTATTTCAGTTTTTTGTTTTTATTTTCCCCACATATTTAATACATTATTCCAGTTTATAAAACCCAAAAGGATTAGCATTGTTATTGGTCTCATCTCTCTATCTGGGGATAGAACATCACAGAGCAATTCCACCTGTCAGAAGACTATTCCTCTCCTCCCTAATCTGGCTCAGCACATTCCACTGCCCCCCCCTCACAGCAGCTCTGACACACACACACACACACACACACACAGTCTACCATCTCCTTATCACCTAGCACACCTTAGAGATAAATTACAAATTTTTTTATTACCACATGCTTCGCTGCCTCCAAAGCACTGAGGGAGAACATCAAAGGTCAGGTGCTATCCTTGACCCAGCTGGTATACCACACAGTAGTCACCATATAGAAATAAATCATGCTGTTTGTTTTGGGAGGGTTTGGGAGGGGGTTTACTGGTGAGGGGGGGGAGGTTTTACCGACCACTGTCATGGTTTACAGACAACTCAGACCATAAAAAGATGAGCCAACGTTGTGTCTAAGTATTTGTTCATCATATCTTGGTCTAGTCTGGATGATCAACAAATCAGTAGTGTCGGCAGTTTTAGCACTTTGCTCTTGGCAACATTTTGCCAGACGTTTGCATTGAGTGGATGATATGACTAACCAACTATGCCTACAATAGACTCAGGATAACACAATGGGACATATTTTAAAGGAGGTGAACTGTAAACATTGGATGAAAAATGTAAAGTACACACTGTTTATACTGTTATTTCCTCACATTAGGTGCGGCTTCCCATGGTGAAATCCCGATCCAAGATGTAGAGTTTACACTGTGTTCAGGTGGCCTTTCTTTAAAGGACACCAAGGAATGGAAATATTTGTGACATGTAACATTAAACAGAACGCGTGGTGATTTATGCGCAAGTAGATGTGATGATTGGGCGAATAGGAAAGAATATACGCTAGCAGTGAAGTTTAGGAATAGCCTGAGGAGCCATGCTTATGTTCTAGCGCACTGATCTTTCAAAACAAAATGTACTCTGGTATACTACAGTGATAAAACCAGTATTACTAGAAAGTATTCCTCATTGTTTCAGAGCATTGACACACTCCACTGATGCCTGTTAGTCCATAGTGGATGCATGTAGAGCAGCAGCACATTGTTTAAGTTAACTGACTTGCCTAGTTAAAAAGGTTAAGAACAAATTATTATTTACAATAACGGCCTACTGCCCGGAACAGTGAGTTAACTGCTTTGTTCAGGGGCAGAACGACAGATTTGTACCTTGTCAGCGCGGGGATTCAATCTAGCAACCTTTCGGTTACTGGCCCAACACTCTAACCACTTTGTCTTGCTCACATTGAGGGAGAGGTTGTTGTCCTGGCACCACACTGCCAGGTCTCCGACCGCCTCCCTATAGACTGTCTCATCGTTGTCGGTGACGTCAGCAAACTTTATGATGGTGTTGGAGTCGTGTTTGGCCACGCAGTCGTGGGTTAACAGGGAGTACAACTAGGGGACTAAGTACACACCCCTGAGGGGCCCAAATATTGAGGATCAGCGTGACAGTCGTGTTGTTGCTTACCATTGCAACCTGGGAGTGGCCAGTCAGAAAATCCAGGATTCAGTTGCAGAGGGAGGTGTTTAGTCCCAGGGTCCTGGGAAAGAGAAGTGTGGAGTGCGATTGAGATTGCCTCATCTGTGGATCTGTTGGGGCAGTATGCAAATTGGAGTGGGTCTCGGGAGGTACTCAATGTCAACAGTGAAGAGGCAACACCTAGAGTTCCTCTGTTCAGTGTCTGTGTTCTTTCTTTCTTAATCTTTTATTTTTATTGGCCATGGCTTTTTCTTTGCAACTCTGCCAAAAAGGCCAGCATCCCGGAGTCGTCTCTTCACTGCTGACGTTGAGACTGGTGTTTTGTGGGTCCTGTTTAATGAAGCTACCAGTTGAGGACTTGTGAGGCTTCAGTTTCTCAAACTAGACACTAATGTACTTTTCCTCTTGCTCAGTTTTTTGACAAAGTGCACCTAAAGGACTCTCAGACCATGATAAATAATATTATATAGTGATTCTGATGGAACCAAGTTTGAACTCTTTGGCGTGAATACCAAGCGTCACAACTGGAGGAAACTTGGCACCATCCTTATAGTGAAGAATGGTGGTGGAAGCATCATCCTGTGGGGATGTTTTTCAAAGGCAGGGACTGGGAGACTAGTCATGATCGAGGGAAAGATGAACAGAGCAATGTACAGAGAGATCCTTGTTGAAAACCTGCTCCAGAGCACTCAGGACCTCAGACTGGGGCGAAGGTTCACCTTCCAACAGGACAATCGACCCTAAGCACACAGCCAAAACAATGCAGGAGTGGCTTTGGGACATGTCTCTGAATGTCCTTGAGTGGCCCAGCCAGAGCCTGGACTTAAACCCTGATTAAACATCTCTGGAAAGACCTGAAAATAGCTGTGCAGCGACACTGCCCAGCCAACCTGACAGAGCTTGAGAGGATCTGCGGAGAAGAATGGGAGAAACTCCCCAAATACAGATGTGCCAAGCTTGTAGTGTCATACCCAAGAAGACTCAAGGCTGTAATCACTGCCAAAGGTGCTTCAACAAAATACTGAGGAAAGGGTCTGAATACTTATGTAAATGTGACATTTCAGTTTTGTTATTATTTGCATACATTTCTAAAAACTGTTTTTGCTCTGTCATTATGGGTCACTGTGTGTAGATTGATGAGGGGATAGAAAAAAACACAATTTATTCAATTTTAGAATAAGGCTGTAACGTAACAAAATGTGGAAAGAGTGAAAGGGGTCTGAATAATCTCCGAATGCCAATATATCCTCTCTTCTCAGGCATTATCACTTAGTTACACTCTAGAGCCTACCCCGCTTACCCATTCAAAGTAGGAAAATACATATGCAAATAAAAGATGACTGGTCATTGGTCAGAATAATCCGATCAGATGGTGATGTCATGCTGTGGGTCAAAACTCCATCCCACTTGAACAGGTTGAAATTCCACTTCTTTTCAAAAAGCTTTACACTAAAAGGGCATTATCATCATTTTTTTTTACAATTTCAGAGTGTTATTTTGACCTCAGTGTGGGAATGTCCTACGAAACAACTGGAAAATCACTTTGACTGCACTGCCCCATTATGCCATGTGAGTTTAGGAGATACCGGCGAAGTCGAGAACTAAGAAAGTAAAGAATGAAAGTATTGCCACGTAATCTGCTGCTTATGGCTAAATAGCAGTCTGTTATCAATGGCTATCACAGCCCAACTTTTTTTTTGACCTTTAGGCAAGTCATTTAAGAACAAATTCTTATTTTCAATGACAGCCTAGGAACAGAACGACAGATTTATATCTTGTCAGCTCCGGGGTTTGAACATGCAACCTTCCGGTTACTAGCCCAACGCTCTAACCACTAGGCTACCCTGTCACCCCAAATGATGAAAGCTGTTTGATCCCATCAGCAACCCTGACACAAAATACTACACTGAACAAAAATATAAATGCAACATTTTGCTGAGTTACAGTTCATAGACGGAAATCAGTCAATTGAAATAAGTAGGCCCTAACCTATGGATTTCACAGGACTGGTAATATAGATATGCATCGGTTGGTCACAGATACCAAAAAAAAAGGTAGGGGCGTGGATCAGAAAACCAGTCAGTATCTGGTGTGACCACCATTTGCCTCATGCATCGAGACACATTTCCTTCACATAGAGTTGATCAGGCTGTTGATCGTGGCCCGTGGAATGTTGTCCTACACCACCTTCAATTGCTGTGCGAAGTCGCTAGATATTGGCGGGAACTGGAACACGCTGTCGTACACGTAGATCCGGAGCATCCCAAACATGCTCAATGGGTGCATTGTCTGAGTTTGCAGGCCATGGAAGAACTGGGATATTTTCATCTTCCAGGAATTGTGTCCAGATCCTTGCGACATGGGGCCGTGCATTATCATTCTGAAACATGAGGTGAAGGCGGAAGATGAATGGCACGACAACGGGCCTCAGGTTCTCGTCGCAGTATCTCTGTGCATTCAAATTGCAAATGTGTTCATTGTCCGTAGCGTAAGCCTACCCATACCATAACCCGACCACCAACATAACCCCACCACCCCACTTATGTTACGAATCCCTTTTGGCCCGACAGTCTAGGGGGGGGATGGTAATGAGACCCGTAACATAACTCATGCAATTTATAATAGTGACAAAGTAAAAGTGAGAACGAAATAACCACGACAACTGAAACCTACCATCAAACTCAGAGTTTATTGTGAGACAGACGGTAATATGGGGGGGGCAGGAAAAGGGGCTGAGCTGGACCCAAGGAAAGAAACAATAAGTATTCAAAAACACCCCTAAGCTAGACTAGCCTACTTTAACAACAGCTAACTAACTAACCAAAAATACAGTGGGTGGTCCGCCCAGTTCTAACTAGTGTATTTAACAAAGTTTACCTACGGGTAGTGTATGCCCATGGGCGACTTGTCTTGGTTCCCCCTTTTCCCACCAACAAACAAACACCATAACCAAAAACAATACTCACACGTGATGACAAAGTGCTATGGAGGTGCTCAAACAAAAGAGAGGTTAATACACAAAGAGAGAGAGAGACAGAGAGAGACAAGGCAAGAAGGGCATTCTATGCCATCAAAAGAAACATAAATTTCAACATACCAATTAGGATTTGGCTAAAAATACTTGAATCAGTCATAGAGCCCATTGCCCTTTATGGTTGTGAGGTCTGGGGTCCGCTCACCAACCAAGACTTCACAAAATGGGACAAACACCAAATTGAGACTCTGCACGCAGAATTCTGCAAAAATATCCTCCGTGTACAACGTAAAACACCAAATAATGCATGCAGAGCAGAATTAGGCCGATACCCACTAATTATCAAAATCCAGAAAAGAGCCATTAAATTCTACAACCACCTAAAAGGAAGCGATTCACAAACCTTCCATAACAAAGCCATCACAAACAGAGAGATGAACCTGGAGAAGAGTCCCCTAAGCAAACTGGTCCTGGGGCTCTGTTCACAAACACAAACACACCCTACAGAGCCCCAGGACAACAGCACAATTAGACCCAACCAAATCATGAGAAAACAAAAAGATAATTACTTAACACATTGGAAAGAATTAACAAAAAAACAGAGCAAACTAGAATGCTATTTGGCCCTACACAGAGAGTACACAGCGGCAGAATACCTGACCACTGTGACTGACCCAAAATTAAGGAAAGCTTTGACTATGTACAGACTCAGTGAGCATAGCCTTGCTATTGAGAAAGGCCGCCGTAGGCAGACATGGCTCTCAAGAGAAGACAGGCTATGTGCTCACTGCCCACAAAATGAGGTGGAAACTGAGCTGCACTTCCTAACCTCCTGCCCAATGTATGACCATATTAGAGAGACATATTTCCCCCAGATCACACAGATCCACAAAGTGAAAACATATCCAATTTTGAAAAACTCCCATACCTACTGGGTGAAATTCCACAGTGTGCCATCACAGCAGCAAGATTTGTGACCTGTTGCCACGAGAAAAGGGCAACCAGTGAAGAACAAACACCATTGTAAATACAACCCATATTTATGCTTATTTATTTTATCTTGTGTCCTTTAATTATTTGTACATTGTGTATATATATATATATAATATGACATTTGTAATGTCTTTACTGTTTTGAAACTGTTGTATGTGTAATGTTTACTGTTAATTTTTGTTGTTTTTCACTTTATATATTCACTTTGTATGTTGTCTACCTCACTTGCTTTGGCAATGTTAACACATGTTTCCCATGCCAATAAAGCCCTTGAATTGAATTGAATTGAGAGAACCAGACATTGCATTTACAGAGAGAGTGAGCTCCACAGCAAACAACTGACAGGGTTTTTAAACAAAGGGAAAGGAATGGTGATTGGGTAGGAAACAGGAGGAGGTGTGTCTTCTGATTGATGATTGGTGACTGATTGGGGAGTGATGATTTTCACCTGTGAGGGGAGAAGGAGAGAAAAGAAACACACACACACAGGATACACACACAGGATACTTGTATCCGTAACAGCTATGTTGAAGAAAAGACTGTTCCATTCTGTGGCCCCAGTGCTCATCCGGCCCAGAGGCTTGTTGTTGTGGTCTGTAGACTCTCTGGTTGTCATGTTTTAACACATGGCAGCAGAAGTAGCCCCAACCTTCCTATGCTGTCCCGTGGACAACATACAGTGAGCTCCAAAGTAATTGGGACAGTGACAAGTTTTGAGTTGTTTTGACTTTGTACTCCAAACACTTTGAATTTTAAATGATACAATAAGGTTAAAGTGTAGACTGGCCGTTTAATTTCAGCGTATTTTCATGCATATTGGCTAAATCATTTAGAAATGACAGCACATATTCCCCCCATAAATGTCATACCCCCCCCAAAAAACGCTAACCTCCCCTGTTATTGTAATGGTGAGAGGTCAACATGTCTTGATATTTGTTTGTAATTTTCCCCCACATTATTATTCACAATTCATTCAGGACTATCCGTAATCAAACATCCACAGTAATGTAGAAATGTTTAGAAGCATATTCTATTCTTATTTACAATAAAAGTGACTCCTAAATGACACAATACATTATTTAAGATTAATTTCTATTGAGCAGAAAATAACCTGAAACACAACCAAAACAAACAGCAAATGCATCCAAAGAGTGTATAGAGTCACAAGCTTGATGTAATCATTGCGTGCTAGGAATATGGGACCAAATACTCAACTTTTGACTGCTTTAGTACACGTATAAGTGAATTTGTCCCAATACTTTTGGCCCTCTACAATGAGGTGACTATGTACAAAAAAGTGTTCTGATTTCTAAACAGTTAACCCAATATGAATGAAAATAACCTCAAATTGAAGATGACTCTGTACTTTACCATTTCAAATACAAAGTGCTGCAGTACAGAGCCAAAGCAACAACAAATGTGTCACTATTTGTGTCACCTAATACTTCTGGAGCCGACTGTGAATCACGTACATTTGTGTTGACAAAAACCTATATGTCAACTGTCTGTCGCAAATTTTGAATAAAATTAAATTGGAATTTTACTTATTCTACACGTTGTCCTCTGATTTCGTCCTTTTGTGGTTCGAACTTTGAGACGAAATATCCACACGTAAGTATTATTAAACTGACTTTAAAATGCATGTCTCAGTATGTATCTTCAAGATATAACTAACCAAAGGCTTTCAGTAACGGAAAAATCGGTTTAATAAATATTTTCTTGTGGCTATTTTTTCTCTCCAATTCCCACCCACAAAAAGAATCAACAGCACAGATAACTGGCAGAGCTTGTGAGAGGAAATATTCCAAACAAATGAATGGCACTCATCTCAGACTGTGTAACTACAGGTACCACAGTCTGATTTGTTAGGCAACCAATTACCCTCCTCTTATTAACCCTGCTCCGAGGGGGTTGAGGAAGGAGATAAGTAAATTACTGTCCTTAAGAAATCGTTTTTCATAGTGTTTTCCCTGGCTTGTCTCTGTCCCAGTGGAGTTGTCTTTTGTGGCTGATGGTTACCTATGAAATGTCAACACTGGAAAGGTTGTGCAGTCAGGCTGGTTGGAGGAACAGCTGTGCTAATTCAGCAGAGACCAAGAGGTTAATGGGTTTATTTAATGTCACATTAAGTTCATAAAACAGTTGAATAGTTTTGGATTCTCAGCCATCTCAGTGTGGTTTCCCACACCCAGTCTAGACATGACTTATTCTCTTTTAAATGCTAATGCAAATATCATTAGCTATTTAATCAATAAGTACACTCAGGGGGCTATCTGTCTCTGCTCTAACCAACATGTTTTTGTTCTGCCAAACACTGTTGTCTTGTTTGTAGGGACAACAGTACAGCGTTGTATAGACTTTCTCTTACAGAGGCAGTTATTTGTCTGAGTTGCTGTATAATTGAGAACATAAGAGCCTTAGAACAACAGTTGTGGTTCAAGGGCACCACAGATTCATTCAATGGTCCCTCAGAGATACCGTTAAATGATCTTGTTATAGGCAGAATATTATAAAGACCCTCGCGACATGAGCAACATTACAATTCCCACCAAGTGGGAAAACCCTATTGGTGCGATGTGTAGGGTGTTGGCTTTTCACGCCAGCGACCCAGGTTCGCTCAATGCCTACCTGCTACGCTGTTCGTTTGATTGGTATCAGTAATGGGATGGTGGCCTTGAGGCCATCGGAACGCACGGCCCAGACATGTGAGGGGGACGAGTAGTCGAAGCACGGGACGTGCCTACCCATTTGGGGGCAGTGTCGTTATCCTTGTTATATGAACCATGTTACAATTCCACCAAGTGGGTTAAGCCTATTGTCTCGATGCGTAAGGCTTTTGACTGGGATTCGCTTCCCGGCCTCGCTGTTGGCTACAATATCTCGTGATTAGACATGGTCAAGGGGGCACTAAGCTCCAAAATAATACTATCGCTGCCACCTACCTGGTCTCAGGAAATGTTGCATTACCATTCTAAATGGAGTCCGAGACACTCCATTTAGGATGATATGTTACGTCTCGTATGGTACGTATTAATTTGTGGATGTCCATCACCCATTTCGTATATTTTGTTACAATTTACAATTCGTATTATATGTTACGAATTTGAAAAACGTACAATATGTTACGAATTTGCAAAATGTATGAAATGGCAAGAATTTTAGCTAGGTGGCTAACGTTGGCTAGCTGACTAATATTAGGTAGGCTAGGGGTTAGGAGTTTGGTTAAAGACAGGGTAGCCTAGTGGTTAGAGTGTTGGACTAGTAACTGGAAGGTTGCAAGTTCAAACCCCTGAGTTGTTCTGCCCCTGAACAGGGAGTTAACCCACTGTTCCTAGGCCGTCATTGAAAATAGGAATTTGTTCTTAACTGACTTGCCTAGTTAAATAAAGGTTAAAAAAAAGGGTTACACAGGAACCCAAACCAGGCTATTGTGCATAAATGAATGTTGTTCCCCCACACCAAACGCGATCACGACACGCAGGTTAAAATATCAAAACAAACTCTGAACCAATGACATTAATGTGGGGACAGGTCGAAAAGCATTAAACATGTATGGCAATTTAGCTAGGTAGCTTGCACATGCTAGCTCATTTGTCCTATTTAGCTAGCTTGCTGTTGCTAGGTAATTTGTCCTGGGACATAAACATTGAGTTGTTATTTTACTTGAAATGCACAAGGTCCTCTACCCCGACAATTAATCCACACATAGAATGGCCAACCGAATCGCTTCTAGTCATCTCTCCTCCTTCCAGGCATTTTCCTCTTTGAACTTATATGGTGATCGCATCTACACTTTCATAGTATTACCACGACAACCGGCAAAACAGTTCGTCTTTCAATCACCAACGTGGGTATAACCAATGAGGAGATGGCACGTGGGTACCTGCTTCTACAAACCAATGAGGAGATGTGAGAGGCAGGAATTCCAGCATGATCTGCGTCAGAAATAGAAAGGAGTTCTATTTTAGCCCTTGGCATCGCAGACGTTCGTTGGTGCGCGCGAGCAGTGTGGGTACAATAATTGAATAACATGGATTTCTAAATGTATTTTACAACGCTCGCGCACGCGAGAAGGGTTAGCTAACATGCTAAGTAGTTGCAAAGTATTTGAAAAGTTGCTAATTAGCTACAAATGCTAGATGTTCGCGTTATCACGACCAACCATCCTACTGTTGTTTTTTGCTTTAAGTAACCATCTGTCTTATGTAATTAACCATACCAAACGTAACATATCATACTAATTTGAGTGTCCCGGATGTACTTTTACTATGTTACGTCTATTCTATGAGACTAGGCTGATCACATGGGCGAAAGAGCATGGTGATTCTTCCCTTCTCACGGTTAATATACAAGGTGGTCTAAACGTCACATTTGTCATCCTACACTGAAGAGAATGTGTTGGCTTTGTGTGCCTTTTTATGCTCATGGCTATGGCTGTGTATGCATATCATCTCCTCAACATAGAAAAAGCTCATTAGAACAGGATCAGCTTTTTTTGTTTACACACCAGATCATGGAAAATAGCCTAGAGCGTGACAAACAATATTTAACAGCCGATGCAGTGGATTCACATCTCTTTATGTAACGTTTCTTACAATGATCTTTGATTGTTGTGGTCAATCGGTGTTATTTAACCACTGAGCTACAAAATGGAATATTTGTTTGCAGGGATTTTTTAAATATTTTTAAGTATTCATCTGAGATGCAAGACTTGTTTGGTCCAACAGTGTATGCATTATAAGGTATTACTCTGTGGGTAGACATGACCGCAAGCTGAATTATTCATTCAACCGCTTCCATCTGCTCAGCAAAAGCTCATATGTGAGAAACACTTCACAAAAGGTCAAGATGTTTTTTTTTTGACTGTCGAGAAGTATGGCCACAAAAAAAAAACATCAACCTGAACGCATCGAATCCTGTTGTTGTTTGTTTACTGTTTATGTACGTTCCCTTTGTTTATTTATTTTAGTTAAACATTGAGGTGCTCTATTGGACAACCTGGCTGTGTAGCATAGATAATGGTCAGTGGTGGAAAAAGTACCCAATTGTCATACTTGAGTAAAAGTACTATATGACTATTTGGTTTGAAATGTACTTAGGTATCAAAAGTACATGTAATTTCAAAAATATCATTAAGTATCAAATGTAAAAGTATAAATAATTTCACAATCCTTATATTAAGCAAACCAGATGGCACAATTTTATTTTTACGGATAGCCAAGGGCACACTCCAACACTCAGACATAATTTACAAATGAAGCATGTGTGTTTAGTGAGTACGCCTGATCAGATGCAGTTAGGGATGACCAGGGGTGCTCTCTTGATAAGTGTGTGAATTGGACAATTTTCATGTCCTGCTAAGCATTCGAAATGTACTTTTTTGGGGTGCCAAGGGGAAATGTATGGACTAAAAAGTACATTATTTTCTTCAGGAATGTAGTGTTATATAAAAGTTGTATAAAAACTATAAATAGTAAAGTACAGATACCTCCCAAAACGACTTAAGTAGTACTTTTACTCAAGTATTTTTACTCAAAATCAAATCAAATCAAATGTATTTGTCACATACACATGGTTAGCAGATGTTAATGCGAGTGTAGCGAAATGCTTGTGCTTCTAGTTCCGACAATGCAGTAATAACCAACAAGTAATCTAACTAACAATTCCTAAACTACTGTCTTATACACAGTGTAAGGGGATAAAGAATATGTACATAAGGATATATGAATGAGTGATGGTACAGAGCAGCATAGGCAAGATACAGTAGATGGTATCAAGTACAGTATATACATATAAGATGAGTATGTAAACAAAGTGGCATAGTTAAAGTGGCTAGTGATACATGTATTACATAAGGATGCAGTCGATGATATAGAGTACAGTATATACGTATGCATATGAGATGAATAATGTAGGGTAAGTAACATTATATAAGGTAGCATTGTTTAAAGTGGCTAGTGATATATTTACATCATTCCCATCAATTCCCATTATTAAAGTGGCTGGAGTTGAGTCAGTGTCAGTGTGTTGGCAGCGGCCACTCAATGTTAGTGGTGGCTGTTTAACAGTCTGATGGCCTTGAGATAGAAGCTGTTTTTCAGTCTCTCGGTCCCAGCTTTGATGCACCTGTACTGACTGACCTCGCCTTCTGGATGATAGCGGGGTGAACAGGCAGTGGCTCGGGTGGTTGATGTCCTTGATGATCTTTATGGCCTTCCTGTAACATCGGGTGGTGTAGGTGTCCTGGAGGGCAGGTAGTTTGCCCCGGTGATGCGTTGTGCAGACCTCACTACCCTCAGGAGAGCCTTACGGTTGAGGGCGGAGCAGTTGCCGTACCAGGCGGTGATACAGCCCGCCAGGATGCTCTCGATTGTGCATCTGTAGAAGTTTGTGAGTGCTTTTGGTGACAAGCCGAATTTCTTCAGCCTCCTGAGGTTGAAGAGGCGCTGCTGCGCCTTCTTCACGATGCTGTTTGTGTGAGTGGATCAATTTAGTTTGTCTGTGATGTGTATGCCGAGGAACTTAAAACTTGCTACCCTCTCCACTACTGTTCCATCGATGTGGATAGGGGGGTGTTCCCTCTGCTGTTTCCTGAAGTCCACAATCATCTCCTTAGTTTTGTTGACGTTGAGTGTGAGGTTATTTTCCTGACACCACACTCCGAGGGCCCTCACCTCCTCCCTGTAGGCCGTCTCGTAGTTGTTGGTAATCAAGCCTACCACTGTTGTGTCGTCCGCAAACTTGATGATTGAGTTGGAGGCGTGCATGGCCACGCAGTCGTGGGTGAACAGGGAGTACAGGAGAGGGCTCAGAACGCACCCTTGTGGGGCCCCAGTGTTGAGGATCAGAGGGGAGGAGATGTTGTTACCTACCCTCACCACCTGAGGGCGGCCCGTCAGGAAGTCCAGTACCCAGCTGCACAGGGCGGGGTCGAGACCCAGGGTCTCGAGCATGATGACGCGCTTGGAGGGTACTATGGTGTTGAATGCCGAGCTGTAGTCGATGAACAGCATTCTCACATAGGTATTCCTCTTGTCCAGATGGGTTAGGGCAGTGTGCAGTGTGGTTGAGATTGCATCGTCTGTGGACCTATTTGGGCGGTAAGCAAATTGGAGTGGGTCTACGGTGTCAGGTAGGGTGGAGGTGATATGGTCCTTGACTAGTCTCTCAAAGTACTTCATGATGACGGAAGTGAGTGCTACGGGGCGGTAGTCGTTTAGCTCAGTTACCTTAGCTTTCTTGGGAACAGGAACAATGGTGGCCCTCTGACCAGAAGACCACCGCGTTTCCCTCTTTTTCGGAGTCGCTGCAATCCATTCCGTTGTCCTGTTTGTAAGGCAGAACACAGGATCCGCATCGCGAAAAACATATTCTTGGTCGTACTGATGGTGAGTTGACGCTGATCTTATATTCAGTAGTTCTTCTCGACTGTATGTAATGAAACCTAAGATGACCTGGGGTACTAATGTAAGAAATAAGGATATTAACCTTCTAGAATGGATACTAGAATGGATATTAACCTTCTAGAATGGATACTAGAATGGATATTAACATTCTAGAATGGATACTAGAATGGATATTAACATTCTAGAATGGATAATAGAATGAACATTAACCTTCTAGAATGGATACTAGAATGGATATTAACATTCTAGAATGGATACTAGAATGGATATTAACATTCTAGAATGGATAATAGAATGGACATTAACCTTCTAGAATGGATACTAGAATGGATATTAACATTCTAGAATGGATACTAGAATGGATATTAACCTTCTAGAATGGATATTAGAATGGATATTAAACCTTCTTATGACGGAATAAAGGTCAGACATTTTGATCAGTTGGTCAATCATGCTTTGCCAGTGCTAAGATGGTGTAAAATAATGAATGAGAATAATTTATCGGCACGGTAGGACCTATGTCATTGTCATACGTCAGCAAGCGCTTCGATTCCGCCTGCACTGATCTGTCTCATCGGTGTTGCCAACTTACCAACTTTGTCGCTATATTTAGTGAGTATTCAGAACCCACTAGCTACACATTTTCTAAAATTTCACTAGCAATAAATCTAGCGACTTTTTCTAGTATTATTGGAGACTTTTTGGAGACTCTGACATGAAAGCACGTATCGTTCTTACTCTTCTCAACGAGCAACGGGTGCTGCCGTGGGCCCCACCCCTGTCCCAAAGCACTCACAGGCGTCCCAGTCCTCGCGCAGCAGTCCCTCCCAGCTGCAGTCAGAGCAGGAGATGTTCACCCCTCCTCTTCCAGACCGCAAATGAATCGCGCAGCCGCTGCTGGCTGATCCCGCCCTGGCTTACATTCAGGATGTAAATGTAAAATGTTCTTTGTCTAAAATAAATTAATGCACAAAAATGAATCACTGCATTTCACTCACACAGCCTCAGTCATTTACTCACCTTGTACACTGTGTGTGTGCCTCTCTGTGACATGAGCTAAACATCTAGCTAGCTGGCTAGCTCATTATGTCTCAGTCTAAACTGTACACTCAAAACTACAGAAAGGAGTGGGAATCAAACCTTGAATTCAGAGGCTGGTTGAAGCCGTGTGTTGGAGATGATACACGGGCGTACTGCCTGTTTTGTAAGGCTGATTTCTACGCCAAACTTAGTGATGTAAAAAAACACATGACAACTCAAACATACTCAAAAGTCAAAGCCTTATAACAGTTCCACCCAAAACAGGCTGCCATTTATGGTTAAAAAATTTACTCTGCAAAAAAGGCTGAGGCCACCATGTCATTAGCTATCGCTGAACACTGTTCCATGTTGGCATGTGATCACATTGGAGAAGCACGTAGAGCTGCTTTCTCAGACTCCACTGCTGCTACCCACTTCAACATGCACAGGACAAAGTGCACAGAAACGATTCATGGTGTTCTAGGACCATACTTTCTGAAGAAGTTGGTCGCAGATGTGGGTGACCAGCGTTTCAGCCTCCTCCTCGATGAGTCCACAGATGTGGGTGACCAGCGTTTCAGCCTCCTCCTCGATGAGTCCACAGATGTGGGGGACCAGCGTTTCAGCCTCCTCCTCGATGAGTCCACAGATGAGTCCACAGATGTGGGGACCAGCGTTTCAGCCTCCTCCTCGATGAGTCCACAGATGTGGGGGTGACCAGCGTTTCAGCCTCCTCCTCGATGAGTCCACAGATGTGGGTGACCAGCAGCCTCCTCCTCGATGAGTCAGACCAGCGTTTCAGCCTCCTCCTCGATGAGTCCACAGATGTGGGGGACCAGCGCCTTTCAGCCTGGGGGACCCTCCTCGATGAGTCCACGAATGAGTCCACAGGGTGACCAGCGTTTCAGCCTCCTCCTCGATGATGAGTGACCAGCGTTTCACAGAGTCCACAGATGTGGGGGACCAGCGTTTCAGCCTCCTCCTCGATGAGTCCACGGATGTGGGTGAGCAGCGTTTCAGCCTCCTCCTCGATGAGTCCACAGATGTGGGGGACCAGCGTTTCAGCCTCCTCCTCGATGAGTCCACAGATGTGGGGGACCAGCGTTTCAGCCTCCTCCTCGATGAGTCCACAGATGTGGGTGACCAGCGTTTCAGCCTCCTCTTCGATGAGTCCACAGATGTGGGGGACCAGCGTTTCAGCCTCCTCCTCGATGAGTCCACGGATGTAAGGGTTTCTAAGTACCTGGGGGTTGTGATAAGGTACTTTAGTGACACCAAGCAGACAATTGTATCAACATTTCTGGGGCTTGTTGAGTTGGAGAGAGGAGACTAGGCTGGGGCGGCAGTGTAGCCTAGTGGTTAGAGTGTTGGACTAGTAACCGAAATCCCCGAGCTGACAAGGTACAAATCTGTCGTTCTGCCCCTGAACAGGCAGTTAACCCACTGTTCCTAGGCCGTCATTGAAAATAAGAATTTGTTCTTAACTGACTTGCCTAGTTAGATAAAGGTAAAATAAAAAATAAATAAAATAAAAGATGCCAAATCTATAGCCCGTGCTGCTGTGGCTTTCCTTGAGATGTGTTGTCTTAAAAAGAGAAACTCCTGGGGATAGGAACTGACAATGCCTCTGTTACGATGGGGAATAACAATGGGGTCCATAAAGTGTTGAAGGAGGAGCATGGCCTCAAATATCTGGTTCTTATTCGCTGTGTGTGCCACACTCTGCAGCTTTCTGTAAGTCATGCTTCCAATGACACCATCCCCTGTAGTGTGGAGTACTTGGCACGAGAGACTTATAACTGGTTTTCAGTGTCTCCAAAGTGCAGGGAGGCCTACAAGGCCATATATGAGACCATCTACTGTGAGGAGAAACCTTTACAGATACCTTTACAGGTATGTGTCACACGTTGGCTCTCCATTGAACCTGCGGTTTCACGCATTTTGGACCAGTGGGAGGAGCTTAGGCTGCATTTCGCAGTCACCAAGTCCAGTGAACACTGCTACATGGCTGAGGTTTTATACTCCATGTACAGTGATCCTCAAAACATATTGTATCTGACTTTTTTGAAGGTAGTGCTGGGTGAGGTACAGTTGGCCATCAAGGCTTTTGAGGGAGAGCAAGTAGATCCTCTTAAGCTACTTGACAGCTTGGTTAGATCAAGTCTGTGAGCAGCAGGGTGCTGAATCCACTGGCAAATGTTGATGTACTCAAAGGGCCAATAGATAGATACATCAGTCCCAAACTGTACCTTGGTTACCTTTTTGAGTCAAAAGCAGCTAAGCTCCACCTTGCGCCTGAGGATGAAAACAATGTCCCGAAAGCGGTGTGTAGCCTTCACCATCTCCCTCACTAATGAGTTGAGGGTGAGACTGCCGGACAACATCGAAGCATTGCAGACAAGTCAGTTTTCAATGTGGAGGAAACTCTAAAGCACAATAAGAGCCCTGGAGAACTAGAAAAATAGCCAAGCTCCTTGGCTACTCCGATGCAGAGATAGACAAGATTGTCCAGCAATGGCGAGCCATCCATCTTAGTAAATGGAATTAGACAAAAACACACTGGGCTTCTGGAGTGGGATTTGGACGTTCAGGGATGCAGCTGATATCAACCCGTTTCAAGAACTTGCCATGGCTGCTGTGTCTGTGTTATCCTTGCCACACAAGAATGCTGAAGTCGAGAGAGTATTCAGCCAGATGAGTGTGGTAAAAAGCTAACTTAGAAATCGGATGTCCTTGCAGATCCTTAACTCCATCCTGTACATTCGATATGGACTGAAGCGGTCTGGTGAGGCTTTCTATGAGCACTAGCTGCCTGATAATGTTTTGCAGCTTTTTGGCACATCAGCTGCTTACTGATTTAAGTCAGCTGCCTCAGTTGCTGAACCTGCCATAGAGAGCCTTGACTAAAATTACGATGACCCACTCTTTCTGTGAGCCAGCACAGCCTGTGTGTGTGTGTGTGTGTGTGGGGGTCTGGGGGAGGGGGTCTGGAAAAAAACAATTCACCTGAATTAGGGCCAGACTAGTTACCATAATTTTTTCACATTGCTATTGACAGTTTTTCTATTGTCTCTTTTTGGTCCATTTAGATTGTTAATGTTGATTGTATACAAAACAAATTATAGAAATGTTAAGGTTAAAAATGTTTTACTGTGACTTGTTGTAGGCTCCTAAGTGGACCATAAGGTTAAAAACCAAACCAAATTAAGAAAACGAAAACGAAAATAAAATAGAAAACGAATTAACTCCACCAGAGTGTCTCTAATGGGTCACTTTAGCCTGTCCCAAGCCCAGATAAAGGAGGAAGGTTGGAATTGTGACATTAAAAAAAAACAAGAATTGACAGAAGAAAGTTAATTTGTAGTTCTAAACATATTTAGGGTGTCTCTCCCACAATGTTATTCCTCTCCCCTACCGCGTCCATCACAATTACATGCACATGGTCAATAATGCAAATTAGGTGATGATGTCATTTAGCGCCTTTTAGGACAGCCAATAGCTACTTTCATTACTGAGGAGTTGGCAACACTGTGTCTCGTATCTCGCAAAAGGGTCATGGGATAAATCAAAAGTAATCCGGCTACAAAGGGTCATGGGATAAATCAAAAGTAATCTGGCTACAAAGGGTCATGGGATAAATCAAAAGTAATCTGGCTACAAAGGGTCATGGGATAAATCAAAAGTAATCTGGCTACAAAGGGTCATGGGATAAATCAAAAGTAATCTGGCTACAAAGGGTCATGGGATAAATCAAAAGTAATCTGGCTACAAAGGGTCATGGGATAAATCAAAAGTAATCCAAAGGGTCATGGGATAAACAAAGGGTCATGGGATAAATCAAAAGTAATCTGGCTACAAAGGGTCATGGGATAAATCAAAAGTAATCTGGCTACAAAGGGTCATGGGATAAATCAAAAGTAATCCGGCTACAAAGGGTCATGGGATAAATCAAAAGTAATCTGGCTACAAAGGGTCATGGGATAAATCAAAAGTAATCTGGCTACAAAGGGTCATGGGATAAATCAAAAGTAATCTGGCTACAAAGGGTCATGGGATAAATCAAAAGTAATCTGGCTACAAAGGGTCATGGGATAAATCAAAAGTAATCTGGCTACAAAGGGTCATGGGATAAATCAAAAGTAATCTGGCTACAAAGGGTCATGGGATAAATCAAAAGTAATCTGGCTACAAAGGGTCATGGGATAAATCAAAAGTAATCTGGCTAAACAAAGGGTCATGGGATAAATCAAAAGTAATCTGGCTACAAAGGGTCATGGGATAAATCAAAAGTAAGGGTCTGGCTACAAAGAGTCATGGGATAAATCAAAAGTAATCTGGCTACAAAGGGTCATGGGATAAATCAAAAGTAATCTGGCTACAAAGGGTCATGGGATAAATCAAAAGTAATCTGCTACAAAGGGTCATGGGATAAATCAAAAAAGGGTCAGGGTGGGATAAATCAAAAGTAATCTGGCTACAAAGGGTCATGGGATAAATCAAAAGTAATCTGGCTACAAAGGGTCATGGGATAAATCAAAAGTAATCTGGCTACAAAGGGTCATGGGATAAATCAAAAGTAATCTGGCTACAAAGGGTCATGGGATAAATCAAAAGTAATCCGGCTACAAAGGGTCATGGGATAAATCAAAAGTAATCCGGCTACAAAGGGTCATGGGATAAATCAAAAGTAATCCGGCTACAAAGGGTCATGGGATAAATCAAAAGTAATCCGGCTACAAAGGGTCATGGGATAAATCAAAAGTAATCCAAAGGGTCATGGGCAAAAGTAATCCGGCTACAACAAAAGTAATCCGGCTACAAAGGGTCATGGGATAAATCAAAAGTAATCCGGCTACAAAGGGTCATGGGATAAATCAAAAGTAATCCGGCTACAAAGGGTCATGGGATAAATCAAAAGTAATCCGGCTACAAAGGGTCATGGGATAAATCAAAAGTAATCCGGCTACAATGCGCTGTCTAACCAGTGCTGCCAACTTTGTCACCATATTTAGGGAGTTTTCAGCCTGCCTTTGGGGAGTTTTGACACAGGGTTTCTATTGGTTTTGATAGCATTTAGTAACCTATTTCTTTAGACTTGAGAAATTTCACTCTAAAAATAACACTATACATAAGTTAAACATTGGTGTTATTACAGATGACCAAAAATGTATCGCTAAATACTGTACCAATTTTTACAGAAAATTGTATAGCTCTGCGTACTGTCAGGAATCCACAGTTATGTTTTTTGGCTCACTGAATAATGTTCACTCTATCAGTGATATAGAATCTAAACAGTGTGATGAACCCATCAAAGTTGAAGAGATTATAGAGTCGTTCAAACATCTAAAGAACAATAAATCACCAGGTGTTGATGGGATTTACATCAGAATTTTACAATGAGTCGGGGGTTAATAACACTGATACCTAAGCCTAAAAAAGAAGTGCTGCTCATCGATAACTGCCGTCCAATTTGTCTTCTAAATAATGACAATATAAGATATTAGCCTTAGTACTTGTAAAAAATAATTAAAGAAGTCCTGGATGCAATCATTGATGAAACGCAGTCTGACTTTATGAGGAACAGACATATTTCTAACAATGTCAGGCTAGTATTAGACATACTTGACTACTCAGGCCTAATAGCCATGGATAGCTTCATATTATTTTTATATTTCTATAAAGCATTTGACACAGTAGAGCATCAGTTCCTCTTCCACTCCCTTGAGAGACTTGGCTTTGGGGATTTTTTTCTGTAAGGCTATTAAGACTCTCTATAGAAATGGTAACAGCTCTATCAAATTGAAATATGGCACCTCACCTAGATTTGAGTTAAAGAGAGGAATTAGGCCAGGTTGTCCAATCTGTTTTTATTAATCACCCAACTTCTTACAAATTCTTTAAATAATAGTCCTGTACAAGGTATTTCCATAGCTGGTAAAGAAATTACTATAAGCCAGCTGGTTGACGATACTACACTTTTTCTGAATGACGATAACCAAATTCCCATATTGATCAATGTGATACAATCCTTTTCCAAAGCGTCTGGTCTATATCTTAACATTAGGAAATGTGAACTCATGGCTGTCAAAGATTGTGTGACACCTTCATATTATGGCATTCCAGTAAAATAAGAACTTACATATTTAGGCATAACCATTACAAAGGATCAGAAGTCTAGAGGCTTACTAAATTTGAACCCTCTTATTAAAAAAAACAGAAGGAGCTAAATCAATGGCTACAGAGGGACTTATCTTTAAAAGGTAGAGTCCTAATATCCAAGGCTGAAGGTATCTCTAGACTAACATATGGCGCTCTATCTTTATATCTTGATGGTAAAATAAGCAAGGAGATAGACTAGATGCTTTTCAACTTTCTTTGGAGAAACCGTACCCATTACATTAGGAAAACTGCTGTAATGAACACTTATGAGAATGGTGGGCTGAATTTTCTGGACTTTACTACTTTAAATAATACTTTTAAGATCAATTGGATAAAACAATTCCCAAGAAGACCCACTTCTATCTGGAATTTTATTCCTCATCATGTCTTCTCTACTTTTGGTGGCCTTAACTTCATGTGGAACTTTCTGCTTTTCATCTGCAGGTTTTCTTGTCATGGTCCTTAATTTATAAGCATAATTTTTCTCCACACAGATATTATATATGGGATAATCGGGATATATTGTATAAAAATACTTCTTTGTTTTTAGAATATTGGTTCCAAAATAAAATCCTATTGTTGAGCCAACTGGTAAATGCAGAGGGTCTTTTACTCAGTTATAGGGAATTCTTATCACTTTACAAGGTCCCTGTAACACCTAAAGATTTTGCAATTGTTTTAGATGCCATTCCCTCAGGTGTTGCTTTATTATTCAGGAACGTGTCAAGACCTGACCCTCAGAGCCTATCTTCTGTTGACCCTGTTGACTCATCAGTAGGAAAGACCTGACCCTCAGAGCCTACCTTCTGTTGACCCTGTTGACTCATCAGTAGGAAAGACCTGACCCCCAGAGCCTACCTTCTATTGACCCTGTTGACTCATCAGTAGGAAAGACCTGACCCTCAGAGCCTACCTTCTATTGACCCTGTTGACTCATCAGTAGGAAAGACCTGACCCTCAGAGCCTACCTTCTATTGACCCTGTTGACTCATCAGTAGGAAAGACCTGACCCTCAGAGCCTACCTTCTGTTGACCCTGTTGACTCATCAGTAGGAAAGACCTGACCCTCAGAGCCTACCTTCTGTTGACCCTGTTGACTCATCAGTAGGAAAGACCTGACCCTCAGAGCCTACCTTCTGTTGACCCTGTTGACTCATCAGTAGGAAAGGCCTGACCCCCAGAGCCTACCTTCTGTTGACCCTGTTGACCCATCAGTAGGAAAGACCTGACCCTCAGAGCCTACCTTCTATTGACCCTGTTGACTCATCAGTAGGAAATACCTGACCCCCAGAGCCTACCTTCTGTTGACCCTGTTGACCCATCAGTAGGAAAGACCTGACCCTCAGAGCCTACCTTCTGTTGACCCTGTTGACTCATCAGTAGGAAAGACCTGACCCCCAGAGCCTACCTTCTATTGACCCTGTTGACTCATCAGTAGGAAAGACCTGACCCTCAGAGCCTACCTTCTATTGACCCCGTTGACTCATCAGTAGGAAAGACCTGACCCTCAGAGCCTACCTTCTATTGACCCTGTTGACTCATCAGTAGGAAAGACCTGACCCTCAGAGCCTACCTTCTGTTGACCCTGTTGACTCATCAGTAGGAAAGACCTGACCCCCAGAGCCTACCTTCTGTTGACCCTGTTGACTCATCAGTAGGAAAGACCTGACCCTCAGAGCCTACCTTCTATTGACCCTGTTGACTCATCAGTAGGAAAGACCTGACCCTCAGAGCCTACCTTCTGTTGACCCTGTTGACTCATCAGTAGGAAAGACCTGACCCCCAGAGCCTACCTTCTGTTGACCCTGTTGACTCATCAGTAGGAAAGACCTGACCCCCAGAGCCTACCTTCTGTTGACCCTGTTGACTCATCAGTAGGAAAGACCTGACCCTCAGAGCCTACCTTCTGTTGACCCTGTTGACTCATCAGTAGGAAAGACCTGACCCTCAGAGCCTACCTTCTATTGACCCTGTTGACTCATCAGTAGGAAAGACCTGACCCTCAGAGCCTACCTTCTATTGACCCTGTTGACTCATCAGTAGGAAAGACCTGACCCTCAGAGCCTACCTTCTATTGACCCTGTTGACTCATCAGTAGGAAAGACCTGACCCCCAGAGCCTATCTTCTGTTGACCCTGTTGACTCATCAGTAGGAAAGACCTGACCCTCAGAGCCTATCTTCTGTTGACCCTGTTGACTCATCAGTAGGAAAGACCTGACCCTCAGAGTCTACCTTCTATTGACCCTGTTGACTCATCAGTAGGAAAGACCTGACCCTCAGAGCCTACCTTCTGTTGACCCTGTTGACTCATCAGTAGGAAAGACCTGACCCTCAGAGCCTACCTTCTGTTGACCCTGTTGACTCATCAGTAGGAAAGACCTGACCCTCAGAGCCTACCTTCTGTTGACCCTGTTGACTCATCAGTAGGAAAGACCTGACCCTCAGAGCCTACCTTCTGTTGACCCTGTTGACTCATCAGTAGGAAAGACCTGACCCTCAGAGCCTACCTTCTATTGACCCTGTTGACTCATCAGTAGGAAAGACCTGACCCTCAGAGCCTACCTTCTATTGACCCTGTTGACTCATCAGTAGGAAAGACCTGACCCTCAGAGCCTACCTTCTGTTGACCCTGTTGACTCATCAGTAGGAAAGACCTGACCCTCAGAGCCTATCTTCTCATTGCCTACCCTATTGACCCTGTTGACTCATCAGTAGGAAAGACCTGTTGACCCTGTTGACCATCAGAAAGACCTACCCTCTTCTTCTGTTGACCCTGTTGACTCATCAGTAGGGAAAGACCTGACTCATCAGTAGGAAAGACCTGACCCTCAGAGCCTACCTTCTATTGACCCTGTTGACTCATCAGTAGGAAAGACCTGACCCTCAGAGCCTATCTTCTATTGACCCTGTTGACTCATCAGTAGGAAAGACCTGACCCTCAGAGCCTACCTTCTGTTGACCCTGTTGACTCATCAGTAGGAAAGACCTGACCCTCAGAGCCTACCTTCTGTTGACCCTGTTGACTCATCAGTAGGAAAGACCTGACCCTCAGAGCCTACCTTCTGTTGACCCTGTTGACTCATCAGTAGGAAAGACCTGACCCTCAGAGCCTACCTTCTATTGACCCCTTCATCAGTAGGAAAGACCCCTGTTGACTCATCAGTAGGAAAGACCTGACCCTCAGAGTCTGACCCTGTTGACTCATCAGTAGGAAAGACCTGACCCTCAGAGTCTACCTTCTGTTGACTCATCAGTAGGAAAGACCTGACCCTCAGAGCCTACCTTCTGTTGACCCTGTTGACTCATCAGTAGGAAAGACCTGACCCCAGAGCCTACCTTCTGTTGACCCTGTTGACTCAGTAGGAAAGACCTGACCCTCAGAGCCTACCTTCTGTTGACCCTGTTGACTCATCAGTAGGAAAGACCTGACCCTCAGAGTCTACCACTCTGTTGACCCCAACTTCTAGGTTAGACATCTGCTCTATTTTACGGATAAAGCACATAAACTTCAGTTAGTGCTAAATAGAATCCTGACTAGAACCAAAAAATACCACCTAGCCTCTACACTGGCTTCCTCAAAGCATCTACCTACAAAGCATTACATGGGCACTATACCTACATACCACCAATTTCTAAGCAAACAGCTAGCATAGAGCTCCTATATACCACTTTAACTGAAGACTCATCTCTTCAGTGGGTCATATGATTGAGTGTAGTCTGGCCCACTAGCAGGTGAACGGAAAGGCTCTACCACCTAAACTGAGTCATCACCTGGGTGGGTTGATTCATACTGGCGGAGATCTTTGTGGGCTATATACCACTTGTCTCATAAGTTGGTGGTTGAAGATACCACCAACTAGCATCTATATTTATGCTGCAGTAGTTTATGTGTCAGGGGGCTAGGGTCAGTTTGTTATATCTGGAGTACTCCTGTCCTATTCGGTGTCCTGTGTGAATCTAACGTTCTCTAATTCTCTCCTTCTCTCTCTTTCTCTCTCTCGGAGGACCTGAGCCCTAGGACCATGTCCCAGACTCTATATACCACTGGCCATGCTCCTGCTCCACATACCACCAACTAGCATCTATATACCACTAGTTTCAACATACCACCAACTAGCATCTATATACCACTAGGTTTCTTCCTACTAGGGATACCACCGTGCTTTTACACTGCATTGTTTGCTGTTTGGGGTTTTAGGCTGGGTTTCTGTACAGCACTTTGAGATATCAGCTGATGTACGAAGGGCTATATAAATAAATTTGATTTGATTTGATTTGATTTGACCCTGTTGACTCATCAGTAGGAAAGATGTGTTTCTCTTTTGGTCCATTCAACAACAAAGCGGTATATATAAAGGCTATACACTTTAACATACCACCAACTAGCATCTATATACCACTATTACATACCACCAACTAGCATCTATATACCACTATTACATATCACCAACTAGCATCTATATACCACTATTACATACCACCAACTAGCATCTATATACCACATACCACCAACTAGCATCTATATCTATATACCACCAACTAGCATCTATATACCACTATAACATACCACCAACTAGCATCTATATACCACTATAACATACCACCAACTAGCATCTATATACCACTATTACATACTATAACATACCAACTAGCATCTATATACCACTATAACATACCACCAACTAGCATCTATATACCACTATAACATACCACCAACTAGCATTTATATACCACTATAACATATCACCAACTAGCATCTATATACCACTACCACCAACTAGCATCTATATACCACTATTACATACCACCAACTAGCATCTATATACCACTATAACATACCACCAACTAGCATCTATATACCACTATAACATACCACCAACTAGCATCTATATACCACTATTACATACCACCAACTAGCATCTATATACCACTATTACATACCACCAACTAGCATCTATATACCACTATAACATACCACCAACTAGCATCTATATACCACTATTACATACCACCAACTAGCATCTATATACCACTATAACATACCACCAACTAGCATCTATATACCACTATAACATACCACCAACTAGCATCTATATACCACTATTACATACCACCAACTAGCATCTATATACCACTATAACATACCACCAACTAGCATCTATATACCACTATTACATACCACCAACTAGCATCTATATACCACTATTACATACCACTATACCACATACCACCAACTAGCATCTATATACCACTATAACATACCACCAACTAGCATCTATATACCACTATAACATACCACCAACTAGCATCTATATACCACTATTACATACCACCAACTAGCATCTATATACCACTATTACATACCACCAACTAGCATCTATATACCACTATTACATACCACCAACTAGCATCTATATACCACTATAACATACCACCAACTAGCATCTATATACCACTATTACATACCACCAACTAGCATCTATATACCACTATTACATACCACCAACTAGCATCTATATACCACTATTACATACCACCAACTAGCATCTATATACCACTATTACATACCACCAACTAGCATCTATATACCACTATTACATACCACCAACTAGCATCACTATATACATATAACATACCACCAACTAGCATCTATATACCACTATTACATACCACAACTAGCATCTATATACCACTATTACATATCTATATACCACTATTACATACCACCAACTAACATCTATATACCACTATTACATACCACCAACTAGCATCTATATACCACTATTACATATCACCACCTAACATATATATACCACTATTACATACCACCAACTAACATCTATATACCACTATTACATACCACCAACTAACCCTCCACCTATTTACCACTTTTACATACCACCAACTAGCGTCTACAGTGGGGCTAAAAAGTATTTGTTTTTCTCATTTTGTCTGTCATAGTTGAAGTGTACCTATGATGAAAATTACAGGCCTCTCTCATCTTTTTAAGTGGGAGAACTTGCACAATTGGTGGCTGACTAAATACTTCCCCCCCCATTGTATATACCACTATTACATACCACTATTATATACCACCAACTAAACCTACAGCTATTTACCACTATTTCACGAAATGTTAAATCACCACCCCATTCCACTACTTTGACCCCAGCTGATCCCACACCAGGCAAATGACCTGGGAAGACAGGACTCTTTCATTCAACACCTTGTAACTCTTCTCCATTACACTCTGTTTTGGCAACCATTCTCTACTCTCTTCACTGCCTCAGCATACAACACATTCTGTTCTACTCTGAACCTGGCAACCTCGACCTGTCTCTCTGGTGCCGGACACTTCTGATCCCCAGCAACATGGGAACCCCTACAATTGACACATATTTTTTCCCACCGATACTAAACAGTCCTTTGTCCCAGGCCCTCCTGCACACTTCTCACATCTCGGAAATCTCCCTTCTACAAGCTAGTGTAACATGACCATAAGCTTGGCATCTGAAACACCTCAGTGGGTTTGGCACAAACGCTCTCACTGGATAACTGACATATCGTAACTTTCTCAGGTAAAGACTGCTTCAAAACTCAAACGGACAGACGTCTTTTCAGTTTCACCATGCTCAGCCCTGGGTCTGCGGTGAGATGCCCAAACCGCGGCTGTCACAGACACAGGGAATTTTCCATTTCAGTTGCTCCACTTCCAACATTTAACGCCACCTCAGTAATTACTCCTTTCAAAGGTGCAAGTCATTGGCTTTTTCCCTAGTTGCGTGATGCGAAGTGTCCACTCCCTGGGGATGACAGAAAATCATCACAAGTCCATTTCGAGCTACCTTCAACGATTTAACAGTACCCAACCTCTTTTCTACCCAGCCTGAGACTACATATGGATCAGCTAAAAGGCAAGCCTCCACTTTCTCCGAATTATCCTTTGCAAGACCATCAGGACGAGGATCATTCATCCTCAGTCTTGTCAGGTTCAATTTCTGAGCCATCAGAGACAGCAGAATACAGTTTGTACTTGGCGCCATTCTTCCTCAATGTCTATCCGTTCACCACGCTCTTGCCGCGCCTTCATCAGCTGTATTGCTTGCAGAGCACACACACTCATGGTGTTTCTCCAAAACCAAACTTATGTTCCTTGGCCTTTTACAAGTCTGTCTATCTCTGGCCTCTCCATGCTTCTCTTCTATCTCTGGCCTCTCCATGCTTCTCTTCTATCTCTGGCCTCTCCATGCTTCTCTTCTATCTCTGGCCTCTCCATGCTTCTCTTCTATCTCTGGCCTCTCCATGCTTCTCTTCTATCTCTGGCCTCTCCATGCTTCTCTTCTATCTCTGGCCTCTCCATGCTTCTCTTCTATCTTTACTACTTTTCCCAGCTGGGCTGCATGTCTCAAAGGACTCTCTCCTCTCGTGGGGTAGGCTACCCAGTCTGCAACACTTCCACTCGTCCCTAGCTAGGTCTGTAAACTAGCTAGCTACTGTAACATCTACAGCAGTAAGCTAAGCAGCTGATCAAGTTGAAGTCACTGCACTGGGGACCGACATCCTTGCACATAATTTTTGTAGGAGATAGCCACCTCTTTGTTTTGATTTTCTCACAGAATATTAAATCACTGTCACAATATTTGCAATAATTGAACTAGTTATTCTTCCTATTTCATGGAGAGTCATACAAGAGAGCAGTGATATAAAAAATTTTGGTTTCATTTTTGTTTTCATTTTTTGAATAGCGGATGCTCAATATTGAAATTTGAATATGAGTTCCATGTCCTAAAAGACAGATCAGTTGAGGGACGTGCATTGCAGATGAGTGACAAGATCTGACATAAGACAATGGGCCTATGTTTTGAAATCTCTCGAGCCAGCTAAGTTGTGGAAGCCCAATGAGCCAGCTGAGGCACCCCCGGTTCCTTCAGCAGCGACACCCAGACCTGACGTCACCAAAAAAAAAACTCCCTGATGCTTCAAACTGTGGTGTCAGCATTCTGTGAGAACAGACGCTGGGAGATGAGAAGCAAGTACAGGGAGTGAACATTAAATGAACAACGGACAAAAAACAAACAAGGACAACGTCTGGACAGGGGAAAACACAACGACAATAATGCTGACACGGGGAACAAACTGAGGAACAGACAGATATAGAAGGAGAAATCAACAAAGTGAAGGAGTCCAGGTGAGTCCAATGAGCTCTGATGCGCGTAATGATGGTGACAGGTGTGCATAATGATGGACAGCCTGGCGCCCTTGAGCACCAGAGAGGGGGAGCTGGAGCAGGCGTGACATATATAGTGTTTGATTTGCTTGCCATCTCATGGCAGTAGGCCGACTGACACATTTACCAGGATGATGTCAAGCTCTTTCCAAAAGCCGAATCTTTGATGAAGCAAGCTAACTGACATGTTGTTTGCTTTAGCTAACTAGCTAGCTAGCTACATGCTAAATGGATCTGGCTACCCTCAGGTATCTGAAAATACATCTCCAATTGATGTTTACTGATTGCTGTAGAACGCTAAATTAGTAATAATTGGAAATGTGTATTTGTGACTATACTCTTCAAGAGGTGATGATATTAAAACCAAATAGTTACCATTAATTTAACAATCCCTTGGAAATGGCACGTAGTTGTCAATGGTTTTAGTGGAGCTGGGGGTCTCTGTAATGCTCCGGGTGTCGTGGGTGTGAAGTCAAATGCAGGAGACAGAGTTCAATGCTGTGCGTCTTTTAATAGCACCAACGCACCACAGGGTGCTCACAAAAGTTACGTTCCCAAAACACAGGGAATCAAAAAATACAATGGAAAAATACACGACCAGGCACAAACACGTATCTTTACAACAGAGCCGAAGGTTACAATGAAATAATCCCGCACAACAACCAGGCGGGCCGGCTGACTAATAAAGACAAAGTAATTAACATAAACAGGTGCTACCACTAAACATACAAGGAGGGAGAGGAAAAACAATCAGTGGCAGCTAATAGGCCGGTGATGACGACCACCGAGCTCCACCCGCCCGGGAAGGGGAAACACCCTCAGTCGGACTCGTGACAGTCTCCTTGCCCTCCAGCAGCCAAATCTAACACTATTGTGCTGTTTTATTGATAAAAACTTATTAGACTGGTTTGGATTTCTCCCTGACTAATATGGCTGCCATTTTCACCCATTCTGGAACTTTCAGGGTTTATGACATAGCCCTTTTAGTCATTTAAGAGGATCCTAATGGGTGGTGGCAATAATGAGGAGATTATGTCCATCTGTTGATGCATCCCTCCACTCTAGAGCTGTCCTGGTGCCAGGCGTGTACTGCCAACACCAACCATATATTCAGAGGGGTGATGTTGGCATGTACTAGCCACATGACTTTACCTAATAGATACATATTATCCATTCAAACGTATGAATAGGGTCAGTCATCCTCTGCAAATATGTTGTTACATCATTTTTTATAGTTTGCACCAAACAAACAGTGGGGCTCCAGATAGATATGAATATTTGGGTCAGTCATCCTCTGCAAATATGTTGTTACATCATTTTTTATAGTTTGCACCAAACAAACAGTGGGGCTCCTTAGATATGACTCATGGCATACAGTATATTTGATTGTAAATTGTGTCAGGGTAATGTATTGCATAACGACATGGGATAAGTTATGTGTTGAGAGCCGATAAGGAACATACTACTGCCCAAAGCAGAACAACATTCAGAATAGAATAGTTATTCATATCATGCTTCCTCTGAAACTGAGGAAGTTGTTTGAAGATAAGAGATGCTAAAGTATACTGTATTATACATATGTGTACAAATATGTCACTATTTCTACAGCCATACAGGCAGGAAGCAGTTTCACAGCCCAGTGTTAACCACCAGATGAGGCTGACGACCCTGACACCAGACACCCTTCCCCATCAGCAGCGGTGTGGTGGAAGAAACCGTAAGACACCCTTCCCCATCAGCAGGGGTGTGGTGGAAGAAACCGTAAGACACCCTTCCCCATCAGCAGGGGTGTGGTGGAAGAAACCGTAAGACACCCTTCCCCATCAGCAGGGGTGTAGTGGAAGAAACCGTAAGACACCCTTCCCCATCAGCAGGGGTGTGGTGGAAGAAACCGTAAGACACCCTTCACCATCAGCAGGGGTGTAGTGGAAGAAACCGTAAGACACCCTTCCCCATCAGCAGGGGTGTAGTGGAAGAAACCATAATAACCGCCTCTCACTGTCAGCTGTGTTGATAGGAGATCACAACCAGCCACACCAACCAGCCTTATTAACTTCCTGCAGTCAGTGTGTGTGTGTGTGTGTGTGTGCGTGTGTGTGTGTTTTTATCGTCATGGTGGGTCACTCATGTGTAAAGTCTAAATTCATCCCGGTCCAAAATAATTCTGGTACATGCCTAAGAGGTTGGTCCCAGTGCAAAAACAGGCTACTGGTAAGCTGACATCATGAAGGCTATTTTAAAATTGAGGCTATTTTAAAATTGACACACTATGTGTATGTCTGTATCAGAGCACAGTGTGTAACACAGTATGATCCCAATCTGTTGCCTGATGTTCTCACCCCCCCCTAAAAGATTTAGATGCACTATTGTAAGTGGCTGTTCCACATCATATTATACAATTTGATCCCAGCTATCTGTTAAATGTAAATGTAATGAAAGGGGGATACCTAGTCAGTAATACAACTTCCTCTTCTGTGTTTAACCCAACCCATCTGAATCAGAGAGGTGTGGGGGGATGTCTTAATCAACATTCACTTCTTCAGCACCCAGGGAACAGTGGGTTAATTGCCTTGCTCATGGGCAGAATGACAGATTTTTACCTTGTCAGCTCAGGGATTCGATCCAGCAAGCTTTCGATCCAGCCACCTGCCACCCTGTCTGTCCCCTCATCTACAGCATATTCCACTGATCACAGCTATCTGTTACATATCTGTCTGTCAGTCTGTCCTCTCCTCTTCGACACACATCCCCAAACTCACTTTCAGCCCAGATCCATGATTTTACAAGAAAGCCAGAGCGTTTCCCCGGAACCATTCAGTACATGTTATATGATACTATATTTAGCAGCATTGACATTCTATACGTGTTCTTGATAGTGGTGGGCATCGTTCAGGCTTGGGGACTCTCTGTCCCTGTCCAACCGTGTAGAGATCACTTTCACAGCTTGTGAGAGCAGCAATTTAAAACCAACAAAAGACTACAGCACTTGTTGTGGATGCGTGCTTACTGTACAGTGCTGACTCTGGGACATGTCCTCAATCACTTGTGTTTCAGAAACATGTGTCAGCCCTGTGTGGGCTGCTGGTAGTAATTAGCCTGCAGTGGTCAAATCAATATACCGTATCTATTTCTGATAGGGTCCCATTGTACTGCAGCTTAAAATAATACTCTGTACAATGAAGACTGTTTTGAGCTCAGTGTTGTTGTGTACATTATGATTCTAGCAGCTTCCTCTGCTGATTCCTCTGTGACAAATAAAACATTTGGCTGAGATGATTGACAACTGTCTGTCATAAGACTGATATGTGTGTGACACCCACCAGCCAGCCCCCCAGGCATCCTTTATCTCACATAATAAAACATGACTGTCTACTTTATAATCAGGCGGTCTATGTTCTAACCAAGGGGATCATTTTACCTGGTAGGTAAGGGGTGTACTGTACAGAGCCCCTTGGCGGAGAAGAGGCCCACTGTAAATGGTCACTAGAGGACTGCCAGCTTGGTATAGTTTTTCTTTTAGAAACACTTAAAATAAGGGCTCTGTTTTGTGTAGGCTTACCCTGGCGTGACATTTGAAAACCATGTAAATCTGTCTTGGACAAGGTGACTTTTATTAATGTATACGAAACACAGCCCTTATTTTAAGTCTTTCTAAAATCCCCAATGTGAAAAATGCATTGGTGGAAAAAGTACCCAACTGTCATACTTGAGTAAAAGTAAAGATACCTTTTAATAGAAAATGACTCAAGTAAAAGTGAAAGTCACCCAGTAAAATACTAATTGAGTAAAAGCATTTAGTTTTAAATATACTTAAGTATCAAAAGTGAATGTAATTGCTAAAATACACTTAAGTATCAAAAGTAAAAGTAGAAATAATTTTGCAATCCTTATTAAGCAAACCAGACCGCACAATTAGTTTGTTTTTTACATTTACAGATAGGCAGGGGCAAACTCCAACACTCAGACATCATTTAGAAATTAAGCATTTGTGTTTAGTGAATCTGCCAGATCAGATACAGTAGGGATAACCAGGGATAGACTCGTGATAAGTGTGTGAATTGGACCATTTTGCTTTCCTGCTAACTATTCAAAATGTAGCCAGTACTTTTGGGTGTCAGGGAAAATGTATGGAGTAAAAAGTACATTTTTCCTTTAGGAACCGAGTGGAGTAAAAGTGAAAGTAGTCTAAATATAAATAGTAGAGTAAAGTACAGATACCCCATTAAACTACATAAGTAGTACTTTAAAGTATTTTTACTTAAGTACTTTACACAGTGTAAAAAAACTATTGGAACTGTTTCCATGTTTGCCCCCTAGGTTTTATGGGTATTATGATACCTCCACTGTATGGCTCTATAAACGCACTTCTATAGCTTTGAAAATTATTTTTTTCCAAAGGTTGGGGAGTGCCAAGATGGAGGCGCGGTGGCTTCAAAACATTCATCTAGTGTATATATAAATCATTGTTTTCTGTAGTCATTCTCCATAGGCAGACACCCACCCACTGTAGCACTTCTCATCTCCTCTGTCACACTGCCCTCTCTGAAGAACAAGAAAATGTAACGCCCTGGCTGCTGCCTACAGGTGTTGACCCCTGTCATGACGTTGGCCTGACATGACACCCCAGGCTGTTTTAATGCAGTACTGTCTTTGACCTGTAGGAGCAGTAGTGGTCATGAACTCCTTCAAAAAAAATAATGAGGTACTTATTTATTTAACTAAGCAAGTCAGTTAGAACAAATTCTTACTTACAATGACGGCCAACCAAAAGGGAAAAGGCCTCCTGTGGGGACGGGGGCTGGGATTTAAAATAAATATACAGTGCCTTGCGAAAGTATTCGGCCCCCTTGAACTTTGCGACATTTCAGGCTTCAAACATAAAGATATATAAACTGTATTTTTTTGTGAAGAATCAACAACAAGTGGGACACAATCATGAAGTGGAACGACATTTATTGGATATTTCAAACTTTTTTAACAAATCAAAAACTGAAAAATTGGGCGTGCAAAATTATTCAGCCCCTTCACTTTCAGTGCAGCAAACTCTCTCCAGAAGTTCAGTGAGGATCTCTGAATGATCCAATGTTGACCTAAATGACTAATGATGATAAATACAATCCACCTGTGTGTAATCAAGTCTCCGTATAAATGCACCTGCACTGTGATAGTCTCAGAGGTCCGTTAAAAGCGCAGAGAGCATCATGAAGAACAAGGAACACACCAGGCAGGTCCGAGAAACTGTTGTGAAGAAGTTTAAAGCCAGATTTGGATACAAAAAGATTTCCCAAGCTTTAAACATCCCAAGGAGCACTGTGCAAGCGATAATATTGAAATGGAAGGAGTATCAGACCACTGCAAATCTACCAAGACCTGGCCGTCCCTCTAAACTTTCAGCTCATACAAGGAGAAGACTGATCAGTGATGCAGCCAAGAGGCCCATGATCACTCTGGATGAACTGCAGAGATCTACAGCTGAGGTGGGAGACTCTGTCCATAGGACAACAATCAGTCGTATATTGCACAAATCTGGCCTTTATGGAAGAGTGGCAAGAAGAAAGCCATTTCTTAAAGATATCCATAAAAAGTGTCGTTTAAAGTTTGCCACAAGCCACCTGGGAGACACACCAAACATGTGGAAGAAGGTGGTCTGGTCAGATGAAACCAAAATTGAACTTTTTGGCAACAATGCAAAACGTTATGTTTGGCATAAAAGCAACACAGCTCATCACCCTGAACACATCATCCCCACTGTCAAACATGGTGGTGGCAGCATCATGGTTTGGGCCTGCTTTTCTTCAGCAGGGACTGGGAAGATGATAAAATTGATGGGAAGATGGATGGAGCCAAATACAGGACCATTCTGGAAGAAAACCTGATGGAGTCTGCAAAAGACCTGAGACTGGGACAGAGATTTGTCTTCCAACAAGACAATGATCCAAAACATAAAGCACAATCTACAATGGAATGGTTCACAAATAAACATATCCAGGTGTTAGAATGGCCAAGTCAAAGTCCAGACCTGAATCCAATCGAGAATCTGTGGAAAGAACTGAAAACTGCTGTTCACAAATGCTCTCCATCCAACCTCACTGAGCTCGAGGTGTTTTGCAAGGAGGAATGGGAAAACATTTCAGTCTCTCGATGTGCAAAACTGATAGAGACATACCCCAAGCGACTTACAGCTGTAATCGCAGCAAAAGGTGGCGCTACAAAGTATTAACTTAAGGGGGCTGAATAATTTTGCACGCCCAATTTTTCAGTTTTTGATTTGTTAAAAAAGCTTGAAATATCCAATAAATGTCGTTCCACTTCATGATTGTGTCCCACTTGTTGTTGATTCTTCACAAAAAAATTGTTTTATATCTTTATGTTTGAAGCCTGAAATGTGGCAGAAGATCGCAAGGCACTGTATATAGAAATATCGTAGAAATATAGGACAAAACACACCACAACAAGAGAGATAACACAACACTTACACAAAAAGAGATCTAAGACAACAACATAGCAAGGCAGCAACACATGACAACACAGCATGGTAGCAACACATGACAACACAGCATGGTAGCAACACAGCATGGTAGCAACACATGACAACACAGCATGGTAGCAACACAACATGTCAGCAGCACAAAACATGGTTCAAACATTATTGGACACAGACAACAGCACAAATGGCAAGAAGGTAGAGACAACAATACATCACCCAAAGCAGCCACAACAGTCAGTAAGTGTCCATGATTGAGTCTTTGAATGAAGAGATTGAGATAAAACTGTCCAGTTTGTGTGTTTGTTGCAGTTCGTTCCGGTCACTAGCTGCAGTGAACTGAAGAGGAGCGACCCAGGGATGTGTGCTTTGGGGACCTTTAACAGAATGTGACTGGCAGAACGGGTGTTGTATGTGGAGGATGAGGGCTGTAGTAGATATCTCAGATAGGGGGGAGGGGGCCTACATCAATATGAGGTGTTACAATTGAGGTGGTACATCAATATGGGTTTGTTAACTCCTGACTCTTAGTTGAATTTGGCTAAGCCACACTTAACAGAGGCTCCAGGCAAAGTGGGAGCTCTGCCAACCATCAAAAAGTTAAGTAATGTGACGTCTCAGAAGAAGAAAGAAAATCATTGTTTAGTTCCCTAATGCCAACTACTGGTCATAGAGTTAGATGAAGCAGCAGCAGAAGTGCCAACCTTTTTCATGTGAACATGGGCAATGAAATCCTCATGAAAGTAAAATACACTTCATCGAGTGCTCCTTGGGGGCTATGGTTTAGGTATGACGAGTTTTGAATCAACATGTGCCTGTCAGTATTTGGATTTTAGAACTAAGAAACATTAGGCTTGATACTCACCGAACCCCTCTCCAAAAATAAAAAATTCAAAGCAAGGGCAAAAATAGTACAAAAAACCTTGGAAACCTTTGTGTTTTGATATAAAAAGACAGTTGAATCCATTCTTCTGGATGGTCAATATTTGCTTTCCTCTGGTAAATAGACCCACTATCTGTTTTATTTCTGACTGCTACACCTCTGTGAAGAGGGGACGCAACACCCTGCTACAACTCAACTCTCCGTGAAGCAAAAGAGGTATGGACTGTAGGTGCGAGTAAGGATGACAAAAGGCAGAATTTACCATTTACTAGGAATTTATTCCTTCACATGGTAATATGGGGAAAAGGGGCTGGATGGAACCAAAGCAAAGAAAGTAAATGTCAAATCCCCCTCTCTTACCTGCCTACCCACTACTTATCTAACTTAGCACCACCTGGTGCCCTAACCAAAAGACAGGGGGTGGTCCGCCCAGGTCTTACCTAGTGTGCCTAGACAGTGAATACACTATGGCTATATGTATGCCCACGGGCCTCTTGGCTAAGCCCTCCCTAGGTGCCTCCCCCTTCCCCCCTGGGAACAAATTAAACAGGATAACAAACCATTTCAATAATTAAAACACTGCATCCTATTGACACATACCAGACAACCAACCAGCTCCCTCAGCAACAACTAACATAGTATATACCAAATCACTTTCTGAGAAACAACCAACCAGCTCCCTCAGCAACAACTAACATAGTATATACCAAATCACTTTCTGAGAAACAACCAACCAGCTCCCTCAGCAACAACTAACATAGTATATACCAAATCACTTTCTGAGAAACAACCAACACAGCTCTCAGCAATTCTCTACATCACAATCAATCTTTCTGCAATCTCCTCCCAGCAATGATCTCTCTTTTGAACAGAACACTGGCTTTTATATAGCTTCAGAAGGAATGGGTAATTGGAGACAGCTGCGTCTTCACGATTAGCCATGGAGTCGACCAATCGGCTGCTTGAGGGATTTCAGGAAGCCATTTCCTGAAATACACACATGCAAATCCACGGCATGGAATCCACATATACCACACAGGAAGATAAATATTCCAGCACCATTTCTTGACAGTACTGCTCATGTAAAGAAAGTGAAACTCAAACTAAGTGGATGTTTATCAACTGGAAAGGGACATTTTCTGACAGGAGGCCAGGTAAAAAATAATTTAATGCATTTTAGAATAAGGCTGTAACGTAACAAAAAAGTAAAGGGGTATGAATACTTTCCGAATGCACTGTATGTCAGAAAAGTTCCCCTTTCAAGTTGATGAACATCCATTAAGTTTGAGTTTAGGTGCCTTTTGGCGAACTTCAAGCGTGCTGTCATGTGCCTTTTACTGAGGAGTGGCTTCCGTCTGGCCATTCTACCATGAAGGCCTGATTTGTGGAGTGCTGCAGAGATGGTTGTTCTTCTGTAAAGTTCTCCCATCTCCAAAGAGGAACTCTGGAGCTCTGTCAGAGTGACCATTGGGTTCTTGGTCAAATCCCTGAACAAGGCCCTTCTTCCCCGATTGCTCAGTTTGGCGACCAGCTCTAGGAAGAGTCTTGGTGGTTCTAAACTTCTTCCATTTAAGAATGATTGAGGCCACTGTGTTCTTGGTGTCACGCCCTGACCGTAGAGATCCTTTTTATGTCTCTATTTTGGTTTGGTCAGGGCGTGAGTTGGGGTGGGCATTCTATGTTTTGTGTTTCTATTATTTTCTATTTCTAGGTTTTGGCCGGGTATGGTTCTCAATCAATCAGGGACAGCTGTCTATTGTTGTCTCTGATTGGGACCCATACTTAGGTACCCTTTTTCCCACCTGTGTTTGTGGGAAGTTGTCTTTGTTTGCGGGCACTGTTGCATTTAGCTTCACAGTTTGTTTTGTATGGTTTATTTTTGGCGTCATTCTTTAATAAAATAATATGTACACTCACCACGCCGCACCTTGGTCCTCATCCTTCAACAGCCGTGACAGAACCTCCCACCACCAAAGGACCAAGCAGCATGGTAAGGGGGAATGGACGTGGGAGGACATTTTGAATGGCAAGGGATCCTGGACGTGGGAGGAGATCCTGGCTGGGAAGGGTTGCCTGGCCAGAGCAGGTAGAAGCAGAGAGGAAGGCGAAGGCAGCAGCTAAAGCGGAGCGGCAACAGTATGAGGGAACACGGCTGGAAGCCCGAGAGGAAGCACACGGGGAGTGTGGCTGAGTCAGGTTGGAGACCTGAGCCAACTCCCTGTGCTTACCGTGGCAAGCAGGTGACTGGTCAGGCCCCGTGCTATGGGGTGATGCGCACTGTGTCGAGGCTGAGCAGGCCGGTGTATTGGGCATCCGGACAGAACGGATGCCCGCTTCCACCCGGCAAATGCGGGACGCTGGCACCGAGCACACCGGCCTGTGAATGCTCAGCCTCGACACCGTGCACATCACTGTGTGGCATCCAGCCAGACAATTCCAATTCCGGGGCCCGCTACGAGGGTCCCCAGTCCGGGGTCGGTGGTGAGGGTCCCCGCTCTAGAGGCGCCACCTAAGTGGGCCAAGCCAGAGGTGGAGCGGGGTCTACGTCCCGCACCAGAGCCGTCACCGCGGATAGATGCCCACCCAGACCCTCCCCTATAGGTTTAGGTTTTGCGGCCCGGAGGCCGCACCTTTGGGGGGGGGGTGGGGGCAGCTGTCTATCGTTGTCTCTGATTGGGAACCATACATAGGTATCCTTTTTTTGGTGGGAAGTTGTCTTTGTTTGCGGGCACTATTGCATTTAGCTTCACAGTTTGTTTTGTATGGTTTATAGTTTTTTGTCGGCGTCATTCTTTAATAAAGTAATCTGTACGCTCACCACGCCGCACCTTGGTCCTCATCCTTCAAAAGCCGTGACACTTGGGGACCTTCAATGCTGCAGAAATGTTTTGGTACCCTTCCCCAGATCTGTGCCTCACAATCCTGTCTCGGAGCTCTTTTTTATTTTATAAATTTTAGAATAAGGCTGTGTGACGTAACAAAAATGTGGAAAAAAGGGAAGGGGTCTGAATGCTTTCAGAATGCACTGTAGATATAGACTGCCTCAAGGATATAATCACTGTTAGATCTCATTGGGATTGTTCATTTATCAAACAGTTTTGGCAAAGATGTAAAGATTCTCGCTTGAATTATGTTCTTTTACAGACCCATATCTTTCCTCTTATCTAGCGTTCTTTAACTCTCTCCCTCTCTCTAATACTCAAACTGTCCATAGAGAGGCTTTTTATTCTTTATTTTGGTTAGGCCAGGGTGTGACTAGGGTGGGCGCTCTGTTCTTTTTTCTATGTTTTTGTATTTCTTTGTTTTTGGCCGGGTGTGGTTCTCAATCAGGGCAGCTGTCTGTCGTTGTCTCTGATTGAGAACCATACTTAGGTAGCTCTTGCCCACATGGTTTTTGTGGGTAGTTATTTTCTGTTTAGTGTTTTTGTTGTGCCTTACAGAACTGTTCGTTTGTCGGTTTGTTGTTTTTGTTCAGTATTCATCTTTATTCAAATGTATCATGAATACTTACCACGCTGCACTTTGGTCCTCTTCTCCTTCTCCCCGTCGACAATCGTTACACAAACACACAAACTGACACATCGTTACACAAACACACAAACTGACACACGCCAAGGCTTATGCGATAAGATGGTTGTCTCCATGGTGACAGGCAGGGACTGTAAGGTCAGATAAAATATGGATGTTTCATCGCTAAGCTCTCAGCTCAGCTGCTCAGTTGGCATTACTATTGACATTTCTGAATTTTCTGTCTCTTTCAACAGCCGCTGTGAGAGACTACGCCATAAGAGTCTATAATAAAGACAGCACAGAAATGGATTGAATACAACAAAACACTTACAGTAAGTACCAGAAAGTACCAATTCATTCTTTGGGTAAATAGTAAATAGCTTATTAATTCTGTGCTGCTAAATTATTATTTGAGAGGGATACTCTATGTGGCACTATAGGGACATTACTTAGATGACAATGTTGCTTAAGGGTTTGGTCTTATTGTTCATCAAAACTTCCAGCTAAAGTTGTTCCCTAGTTGTGGTTCTCTTCTTTCTCGACTAGGATCAGCCAGGTCAGGGACTTACTCACTCTGCATTAGCAGTCTGTCACAGGACGTTAGTCAGGGGACAATATGATGAGTCACTATCCAGCAAATTATCTGTAACATGATCTCAGTACATATACATCTGTTCTGAAAGGCCCCAGAATCTGCAACACTCCCAAACAAGCGGCATCATGAAGACCAAGGAGCTCTCGAAACAGGTCAGGGACAAAGTTTTGAGTAAATACAGATCAGGGTTGGGTTATAAATGTTGAACATCCCACCGAGCACCATTAAATCCATTATTAAAAAAATGGAAAGAACATGGCACCACAATAAACCTGCCAAGAGAGGGCCACCCACCAAACTCATGGACCGGGCAAGGAGGGAGTTAATCAGGGAGGCAACAAAGAGACCAAAGATAACCCTGAAGGAGCTGCAAAGCTCCACAGCGGAGATGGGAGTATCTGTCCATAGGACCACTTTAAGCCGTACACTCCACAGAGCTGGGCTTTATGGACGAGTGGCCAGAAAAAAAGCCATTGCTTAAAGAAAAAAATAAGCAAACATGTGTCGGGACTACTTCAACAGGAGGTAGCTGTCACACAGCCAGGTTGCAATCTTCAAGTCCTTGTACATTTGGTTGTTTACATACATATAATTTATAGACCACTAAACAAACATTCTGCTTCTCTGTTCGGAGCCTTTTGAAAGTGGGGTACAGGGCACGTCGTCTCTCCACTATTTCATGAGGAAATTGTTCCTCAATAGGGAATGGGGTGTTCTTCAATTTCCTACCCTGTTGTAACTAGGCAATTTTCATTTTGTAGTGGGTTAGCATAGCTACGATCGGCCTTCCCTCTGCTCTGCCACCAAAAGCTCTTTGAAAATCAATTGTTTCCACCTGTTTGTCACCTTGAGATTACGTTTCATGAGCACCTTGACTTTTTCCTGCTATAGAATAACTATCTTCAAAGTAATGACTCGGGACGTCGGGTTTGAAATGAAAGCTTCTTTTAGTAATACTACTTGTTCATGTTACATTTAACAACTTTAGATTCACTCCTCCTTGTACATAACTGGCGCGTACTCTCTCTCTCTACCTCCAGCCGCAAGGCATTCTGGAACTTGCAGTCAATAGCATAATCCAATACTAACCAATACAACAGAAATATGTATGTAGTCTCAATCGCCAGCACACAAATTCTAATACAATTACATATCTAAATAACTCTAAAGAAAATATCTGTAGATACAGCTCAATTAATTAACTGTAAACATTACCTCTGTAACCCAGTAAAGTTACAACTTCCTCCCCCAGATGAACAAAGTTAATCTAAATCTCTAAGCAATATATCAACTGAATAGGTCTCCTCAACAAAGTCCCTGAAGCAGTACGAACTGAACATGATCTAACTAGGCCATCTCGGCCTGGAAACAGTTCCTCAATCTTTCCTAGTTTCCAGGTTTGTCTGGGTGTGTTATCTTCTCCAATGAGTACAACGTCACACGCTTTCAGTGGGGTGGGCTGTGGTGTGTCACAGCGGTGTCCTGACTTTAGATCCAGCAAGTAGTCTCTTCACCAACTGTTCCAGAAACTGGTCACAGGTCTCTGCCTGTACTTCCATCTGCGTGTCATTTCCTCCTTGTTTAGCATTGGGTGCTGAGTCTCAGCCGGAAGTGTGCTGGAGTCAGGGGTTGTGGTTCATCCACTTCATTGTGCACAAAGGTCAGAGGCCTAGAATTTAGGATTGCTTCAACCTCTGCCAGGACTGTGCACATCTCTTCAACGTTCAGTGAAGTTCTCCCAAGAACCTTTCTCAGGCATGTTTTCACTGACCTGATGAGTCTTTCCCAGAATCCGCCCCACCAGGCTGCTCGCTCGGCAATTAACCTCCAGGTGATGCCCCTTTCTGAGAAGGGGCTCTTCGATTGCCTTCCACAGCGCTTTCAAGTCCTGATCAGCTCTCTTGAATGTTTTTGTATTGTCTGAGTAGATTACCTTGCATAATCCTCTCCTTGAGATGAATCTTTTTAGAGCTAACAGGAATGTCTGTTGACTGATCTGAGACCAGTTCCAAATGCACTGCTCTGGTTACAGCACAAGTGAACAGTGCAATGTATGACTTCTTCACATAACCATTTTCTTTCACATAGAGCGGTCCTGCAAAATCCACACCTGTGACTTCGAATGGTGGCGATTCAGTTATTCTGTCTTTTGGTAAAGGCGCAGTGACCTGCTGTCCGGCCCTTGCCTTGAATTTCTTGTGCACTGTACATCTTGCCACTGTGCTCTTGACTAGCTGCCTAGCACTCAAGATCCAGTATCGCTCTCCGATTTGTACTAGTGTCTCTTGCTCCAGAATGCATCACCTTCTCATGGTGGCACTGTATCAGAATTTCATCTGTACTTGTTGGACAGAATCCATGGGTGCTGCTCTCTGAATGTGAAGTTGGACTGTTGTAGTCTTCCTCCTACACTTGAGTAGTTCGTGTTCGTCCAAGAACAGTTTCACAATCTTTTCAGTTTGCTGTACCTTTCAAGCTCGAACACAGGTTCAGTGATGTCTGTGCTGTTTGCTGCAAGTTGTACAGTAACCTGGCGACTGGACATGAGTTCTGTATTTACTTCTTCCGGAACCTTGTTATCATCAGTCTCCTCGGACTGATTGGGTGATGTCAGAATTCTAGGTCCATTCCACCATAGCTGGCTCTGTGTCAAGTTTCGAACATTTTGTCATCTTGTAGGATGTCGGCTGGATTAGTTTTCCCTTCAATATGTGACCATGACTCTGGATTGGTCAAGGACTAGATCTCGGTCACTCTGTTCGCGACAAACTGTTTCCATTTCTGAGCTGAGCTGCAAATCCAATGCAGCACGATCATTGAGTCTGTCCACATTTCAATCTGTTTTTCTTCCATTTTCAGTGTGGTCATCAGGTTGTTTGCTAGTCTCGCTCCAATCACAGCTCCCATGAGCTCCAGGCGTGGCAGCATCACTTTCTTGGGTGGGGCGACCCTGGACTTGGATGCGACTAGACTTGTCATTGTTTCCCTGTCTTGTGATTCACGTTGCAAGGAAGATACCGTAAGCCCTTTCACTTGTGTCACAGAACACATGTATTTTCAGGGTGTAACAGTTCTGTGGCCGCATGTCTGTTCGTACCACCTTGGTATGGCGAGCTGGTTTAACTGGGGTAGTTCTGAACACCACTTTTGCCATTCTCGTGTCAGATCAGGTGGTAATTCTTCGTCCCAGCTGAGTCCCCTCTCCCACATTTTCTGGAACATGCACTTGATCCTGATGGTGAAGGGAGTTAAGAAACCAAGAGGGTCGAAGATACGTGCAGACGACTGAAGAACACTTCTCTTTGTGTTTTGCTTTTGCTTTAGAATGCTCAGTAGCGGCCTGAGGTCAAACACAAAGTCATCTGATCCCGGTCTCCATACTAAACCTAAAACCTTCAGCACTACTCCTTGTGTTTCTAGCGTCAACAGCTTTGCAGTTGTTGTCACAAGGTAAGCCTCTTCAACATTGTGTGAACTTGCAATGAAGTCATCTACATAGAGTGACTCTCTTAATATCTCTACAACTTCTGGTTGTTCTGTTTCATATTGTTTCAGGTACTTCCTCGTTGTAGCTGCCAGCAAAAAATGGACTTGGGGAAGCTCCAAATTACCACTCTTTTCATCCTCAGCACACGCAGCTCCTCTTCATTTTCTCCCCTTTGAGTCATAGGAATCTCACGACGTCTGTCTCTCTCTGGGATATCTGCAGGAAAGCCTTCTTGATGTCTGCCATGAATGCGATCTCATGTAGTCTGAACCTTACCAGAACGCTGAGCAGATCCGGATTCAGGTTCGGTCCTGTGAGTAGACAGTCATTGAGGGATGGACAGCCATCTTCATGGGACGAGGCATCAAACACCACTCTGTTTTGTTGTCACCTTATCTTCTCGGAGTACTGCATGGTGAGGTAAGTAGTATTTTACGTTGTCTGCGCTTGATGCGTTGTCTTTGGGCACGTCCTCTGCCATATCCTGTTGTAAGTAGTCCTCTACTACTTCATTGTATCTGCTGTGCAACGTCACATCCTTCTTCAGTCTTTTCTTCCGACGTTCAAACCGTTTTTTGGCGATTCTATAGTTGTCTTGGAGTTCTGGCATTTCTCATTTCCATGGTATCGTTCAGCTTTGAAATGTGTTTTCTAGAACCTCTGTAGAGCCTTGTTTTCTTCTGGGTTGTGTGTTTTCTCGCTTATAATACCCAGAGACTCAAGCTCCCAGAATGCATGCAGTGGTTTGAAGACTAGTGTGTCTTCATCAAGTGGGATGAACATGCAGGTTGCCTCGGCGACACTTGACATGGACCCGGGTCCCTGCACCGACCATCCAAAGGTGCTCTCTAAAGCAACTAGCGTCTCCGTCAGTCGCTCCATTCTGCCTGATACTATCAGGACAGAGAGTTCAGGATCATTGTCATCTCCTGGAAAGTCTGTGAGCTGCAGTCCCTTTCTATTGAGCTCATGCTGAATCTGTTCACCAGGAACCTTCATCACAGCTGTGCACTCTTGTGGGGTTTGAATTGCCTCTATCTCTATTCTCTGCGGTTTGTCCCAGACATTCTCCAAGATGACTTTCACTGTGTTGCGTTGGGACATTACTGGAGCAGAGGAGCCAAATGGGTGAAGAGTGAGTGCCTCTTGTCTGATTACTGGTGTCTTCAAGCCCTTCACAAGGTGTTCATGTATGAAGCTTCTCTGACTGCCTCCATCTAGTAAGCAACAAGCTATCTTCCTGCCCGATGGGCCTTCGACCCATGCCTTTGCCGTTTGTAGCAACACAGTGTTCTGTCCATCAGGTTTCATCTTCACTGAATGGGGACTAACTGAGGAAACAACAGCATCTGCAGAAACAGTAGGGAGTTGCACTTCACTCTGCGACCGGGTACACACAGCAATGTGATGTCTGCTTCCACATGTTGCACATGACACATATTTGACTTTACAGAATTTTGCTATGAGTCTCTGTCCTAAACATACAAAGCATCTTCCCATATTCTTTAGTTTCTCTTTGCGTTTAGCAATATTGTGGTCAGGGCAGTTTTGTGATTTGTGGTCTGCACTGTCACAGAATAGACCGTTTTGTTCCTTCTGGCTGGCTGTATGCAGTGCTGCATGTTGGGTCTTTTTGTTTTCATTTCATTGGAGAAGCATGACTTGTTCCATGGTTTGCTCTCTTTCTGTTGGTTGTATGATCGTGTCATTTGTAGCGCTCTCTCCCTGCTCTGAACCTCTTTCTGTAGGAAACTGATCATCTCAGACACTTTCCATTCATCATCTACTCCCCTCTGACGACTATAGTCAAGAGCTATGTCCTCTGGAATCATCTGCAGTAAGATTGGGAATAGTAGGCTTCCATAGGATTCTGACACTACACCCAGTGATTCCAAGTTCATAATCTGAATTTCACATTCCTCATATAGCTGCCTCAATGCATTTAGGTCAAATTATTTCTTCACAGGAGTGAGATTCAGCGGCTTTGACATGTGAGCACTAATCACAAGATCTTTCCTTTTAAATATGTTCTTGAGCAGAGCTATTGCATCATCATAGTTACTGTCTGTTAACATCAGTCCTGCTACTGCCTTTGCAGCTGGTTCAGTAAGATATGTTTTCAGATAGGTAAACTTATCTTTATTACAGTGAATCATTGTTGTGAATAGCAGTCTCATACTGGCTCCAACTCCTGCCACATACAGGCATCGCCATAGAATTTCTCAATAATCAACTTTGGTAGCCTTACTGATTGTCTCTGTGATGTTTGAGTTAGCGTCACTCACCCATACTGGTAGTGGATTGACATCCTGTTTTTTTCTTTATCACTCGTTGTGCACGGCACTTCAGCATGATAACGCGCTCTTTGTAATCCTCAATGCATGCAATCTCTGCCTCCAATCCGTCCAATGGAGTTAACTGTTCAATTCCACGATCAAGTTCAAACAAGCTGTCCTCCTTAACTGACAGCAATTCCAACAATATACTCAAGTGATCGCTATCCGAATTTGACTGGGTTATTTCCAGGTCAATCTGATTCAAAATCTGTGTTGTGTCACCTCGAATGGTATCCCGCTTTCGTCCCATTCTTTCTGCTTCACACCTACGTTCCTCCTCAGCCGCTTCATCCCTACAATCTTCGTTGCAGCTCATACTTTTCCCGGGTTTCGGCACCAAAATATAGAATAACTATCTTCAAAGTAATGACTCGGGACGTCGGGTTTGAAATGAAAGCTTCTTTTAGTAATAATACTTGTTCATGTTACATTTAACAACTTTAGATTCTACAAAACAGTAAAAGTTGCTAGCAAAAGTCAGGATAGTCACTTGTCACTTGTGCAGAACTGGCGCGTTTTCTCTCTCTACCTCCTTTTGCAAGGCATTCTGGAACTTGCAGTCAATAGCATAATCCAATACTAACCAATACAACAGAAATATGTATGTAGTCTCAATCGCCAACACACGAATTCTAATACAATTACATATGTAAATAACTCTAAAGAAAATATCTGTAGATACAGCTCAATGAATTAACTGTAAACATTACCTCTGTAACCCAGTAAAGTTACAACTTCCTATGTTAACTGATATATATTTCTCATACTTCTGCACTTTAGATCAAGTCATTCGGCTTTCATTGTTTTATTATCATACCGTAGCCTCTCTGAAGTGTCTTTTAGGGAGTCCACGGTAGTTTTCAATATCTTATTTTCCACTCGTATTTCTTCTAACATTTTATCACTGTAATCCATTCCTGTTTTTAAGGCCTCAACCTCCGCCTGTAGCCCAGGCAATAGATCCAGTTTTTTTGTTCTATAATAATATAAATAAACTGTTCTTACAGTCATGTGTGCATACATTCTACGTATGGGTGGTCCCGGGGATCGAACCCACTATGCTCTATCTTCTGAGAGACATCATGCTTATAAAACTATCTTCTGGAGACATAGTTATAAAACCGTCACCCTCTAATGTTAAATGTGATATTTTAGACAGTGGCTTCACTCGAGAAACTTGAGAAAAGGTTTATTTTTCGAGCATATAAAAAATGCTGATCAATAAATGGTTCCAGATTCTCATTATTATCCAGAATGTTTGTTTTGTAGTTACCAGCTAATCCTTAATTTTTGTGATTCATTCATGGGACAAACTGTGCCTACCACTGCTGGGTCTGTGAGTCCGGTGACTGGCTGCTGGGTCTGTGAGTCCGGTGACTGGCTGCTGGGTCTGTGAGTCCGGTGACTGGCTGCTGGGTCTGTGAGTCCGGTGACTGGCTGCTGGGTCTGTGAGTCCGGTGACTGGCTGCTGGGTCTGTGAGTCCGGTGACTGGCTGCTGGGTCTGTGAGTCCGGTGACTGGCTGCTGGGTCTGTGAGTCCGGTGACTGGCTGCTGGGTCTGTGAGTCCGGTGACTGGCTGCTGGGTCTGTGAGTCCGGTGACTGGCTGCTGGGTCTGTGAGTCCGGTGACTGGCTGCTGGGTCTGTGAGTCCGGTGACAGCGGCAGTACACAGGTACAATATATATTCTCCAGTTTCTGTGTTGACACAGAGCTCACAAAATAAGTTTTATTGATATGAAACATATCATTTAGAAATCTACAGTATATTGTTGACCTTTTCAAGTGACACCAGTAACTTCCTTGCCAGTCTGGCTACCTGTAACGAAGATGCAGGGAGTCAGGAAGCAGGTGCAGTCGGTGAGTTTAATAAGAACGAACATAGAGTGAATAAACAAACAAGTGTGGCATCTGACCATGAACACAGAAACAATACTTCATGATGGGTGATAAAAATGGAATGCTAAATAAAGGGGGAGTAATCAGGGAAGTGATGAAGTCCAGGTGTGCCTAATGATGAGGTGCAGGTGTGAGTAATGAAGGTTGCCAGGTGTGCCTAATGATGAGGTGCAGGTGTGTGTAATGAAGGTTGCTAGGAGTGGGTAATGAAGGTTGCCAGGTGTGAGTAATGAAGGTTGCCAGGTGTGAGTAATGAAGGTTGCCAGGTGTGTGTAATGAAGGTAGCCATGTGTGTGTAATGAAGGTTGCCAGGTGTGTGTAATGAAGGTTGCTAGGAGTGGGTAATGAAGGTTGCTAGGAGTGGGTAATGAAGGTTGCCAGGTGTGAGTAATGAAGGTTGCCAGGTGTGAGTAATGAAGGTTGCCAGGTGTGCGTAATGAAGGTTGCCAGGTGTGAGTATTGAAGGTTGCCAGGACCGGTGGTTAGTAGACCGGAGAGGGGGTGCCGGAGTAGACTTGACATTACCCAAAGCCACCCACACAGGTTTAACTGCAAGAATAACTGCACAAAGTCACCCATATGCACATGTATACATACACACACACATACTGTAACGAAGATGTAGAGTGAAATGTTCATCTGAATGTGCTGTCCTCCAGGACAAAGATGACATCAGAAAAACGGAACAAGGTGAAAACAAGGTGAAAAGGTGGTGAGTCATGGAGAGGAGAAAAGGGTTGAAAACAGCAGGCTGCAGAGTGGGGCACAGTACTGTCACCCATCATGAACCCATGCCAGAGAAAAGGCACTTTGCCACCCCTTTTTTCTCTGATGTCTCCTCTGGGAATGGATGTTGCTTATTACATCTACTTTTTTTGTGTGTGGGGGGTTAATGGATTCTAACACTCAAAGAGAGCCTTTTTGGTTGGCTAGTCGCTAGTAGGTAGTTTAGCCGAGATTAGTCTATAAGCAAGAAAAAAAGGGGGTTTGGAAGAAAAGAGGAAAGGGAGGACATGAACAAAAGGCAGTGGCCTTAAAAGAAGGGAGGCTTGTTTTTGACCATGCATGTGCCTTTTAGGACAGCCATTAAAACAACTGAAGATTTTCACTTCAACTTCAAGCTATAATGGTTAGATGAGGAAAAGTACAGTCTAGTCTAGATTGTCTTCCATTAGGTTGGTGAAAAATAAACACATTTTACCACCTCCCAATTTCCTAATTATTGGTCACAATCCTTCTCTTGTAGCCTTAGCAATACTTAATGGCTCTAATGGACACCTGGGTGTATTTTGAAATGGACTGGTAGATTGGAGAGAAAATAAGCATGTCTCTCATTATACAGACACTTCTCCCGGTCTGTAGAATCTGCACTTAGCTTCCCTCTGGTCTCTTTCTCTCACTCTGGTCTCTCTCCCCCTCTCTTTCTCTCTCTCTGGTCACTCTTTCTCCCTCTGGTCTCTTTCTCTCACTCTGATCTCTCACTCTGGTCTCTATCTCCCTCTGGTCTCTCTCCCTCTTTTTCTCTCTCACTCTGGTCTCTCTCCCTCTCTTTCTCTCTCTGGTCTCTCTTTCTCACTCTGGTCTCTTTCTCTCACTCTGATCTCTCACTCTGGTCTCTATCTCCCTCTGGTCTCTCTCCCTCTCTTTCTCTCTCACTCTGGTCTCTCTCCCTCTCTTTCTCTCTCTGGTCTCTCTCTCTCACTCTGATCTCTCACTCTGGTCTCTCTCTCCCTCTCTTTCTCTCTCACTCTGGTCTCTCTCCCTCTCTTTCTCTCTCTGGTCTCTCTTTCTCACTCTGGTATCTCTCTCTCTCTGGTCTCTCTCTCTCTCTCTCTCTCTCTGGTCTCTCTCTCTCTCTCTCTCTCTCTGGTCTCTCTCTCTCTCTCTCTCTGGTCTCTCTCTCACTCTGGACTCTCTCTCACTCTGGTCTCTCTCTCTCTCACTCTGGTCTCTCTCTCTCACTCTGGTCTCTCTCTCTCACTCTGGTCTCTCTCTCACTCTGGTCTCTCTCTCACTCTGGTCTCTCTCTCTCTCTCACTCACTCTGGTCTATCTCTCTCACTCTGGTCTCTCTCTCTCACTCTGGTCTCTCTCTTTCTCAATTCCATTCAAAGGGATGTATCGGCATGGGAAACATTTACATTGCCAATGCAAGTGAAATAGATAAAAATGTAATAAACAATACAAATTAACAGTAAACATTACACTCCCAAAAGTTCCAAAGGAATAGAGACATTTCAAATGTCAACATTACATTACATTACATTTAAGTCATTTAGCAGACGCTCTTATCCAGAGCGACTTACAAATTGGTGCATTCACCTTATGACATCCAGTGGAACAGCCACTTTACTATATACAGTGTTATAACGATGTGCAAATAGTGAAAGTACAAAACGGAAAACAAATAAACATAAATATAGGTTTTTATTTACAGTGGTATTTTTTCTTCACTGGTTGCCCTTTTCTTGTTGCAACAGGTCACAAATCTTGCTGCTGTGATGGCACACTGTGGAATTTCACCCAGTAGATATGGGAGTTTATCAAAATTGGGTTTGTTTTCGAATTCTCTGTGGGTCTGTGTAATCTGAGGGAAATATGTGTCTCTATTATGGTCATACATTTGGCAGGAGGTTAGGAAGTGTTTGACATTAGAGACGCTTCCATTAAAGAAAACCCTTCGAGTTCTATTAGATACATAGCTCTGAATCCACGATATGGCAGAGGTTGAAAAGCCATAGCACATACATTTTTTCAACAACAGGTTATAGTCAATAATATCAAAGGCTGCACTGAAATCTAACAGTACAGCTCCCACAATCTTCTTATTTTCAATTTCTTTCAACCAATCATCAGTCATTTGTGTCAGTGCAGTACATGTTGAGTGCCCTTCTCTATAAGCATGCTGAAAGTCTGTTGTTAATTTGTTTACAGAGAAATAGCATTGTATTTGGTCAAACCCAATTTTATCCAACAGTTCGCTAAGAGCTGGCAGCAAGCTGATAGGTCTGCTGTTAGAACCAGTAAAGGCCACTTTACCACTCTTGGGTAGCAGAATTACTTTGGCTTCCCTCCAGGCCTGAGGACAAAGACTTTCCTCTAGGCTCAGATTAAAAATATGACAGATAGGAGTGGCTATAGAGTCAGCTACCATCCTCAGTAGCTTTCCATATAAGTTGTCAATGCCAGGAGGTTTGTCATCATTGATCGTTAACAATAATTTTTCCACCTTACCCACAATAACTTTACAAAATTCAAACGGGCACTGCTTTCCTTTCATTATTTGTTTTTTATGAATGAATATAATTTCTCACTGTTTGTCATGGTAATTTCCTACCTACGTTTGCTCACTTTGACAATTAAATAATCATTAAAATAATTGGCAACATCAAATGGTTTTGTGATGAATAAGCCATCTGATTGGATGAAAGATGGTGTTGTGATGAATAAGCCATCTGATTGGATGAAAGATGGAGTTGAATGTCTTTCTGCCCATTTCCAACATTTTTTTCCCATCATTCTTTATATCATTGATCTTGGCTTCATAATACTGTTTCTTCTTCTTCTTGAGTTTAGTCACATAATTTCTCAGTTTGCAGTAAGTAAACCGGTCAGATGTGCAGCCAGACATATTAGCCACTGCTTTTGCCCCATCTCTTTCAACCATACAGTTTTTACATTCCTCATCAATCCATGGAGCCTTAACAGTTCTAACAGTCAGTTTGTTAACAGGTGAATGTTTATCAATAATTGGAAGAAGCAATTTCATAAATTCATCAAGTGGATCATCTGGATGGTCGTCATTAATCACATCAGACCATAAGAGCAACAGCAAAATCTTTAGTATGATCTCTTATACACTATTTTAGGCCCAGCTGTTGGAACTTTGTCTTTCCTGGATATGGCCACTATATTGTGATCACTGCATCCAATGGGTATGGATACAGCTTTAGAACAAAGTTATTGGGTCCACAGGAAATCACGGACTACAAAAACAAAAACAGCCACGTCACAGACACCAACAACACGCTTCCAGACAAACTAAACACCTTATTTTGCCCGCTTTGAGGATAATACAGTGCCACCGTCGTGGCTTGCTAACAAACACTGCCCCCCCCCCTTCTCCATGGCTGACGTGAGTAAAACATTTAAACTTGTTAACCCTCGTAAGGCTGCTGGCCGGGCATCCCTAGCCGTGTCCTCAGAGCATGTGCAGACCAGCTGGCTGGTGTGTTATGGACATATTCAATGGCTCCCTATCCCAGTCTGTTGTCCCCACATGCTTCAAGATGGCTACCATTGTTCCTGTACCCAAGAAGGCGAAGATAACTTAACTAAATGACTACCGCCACGTAGCACTTACTTCTGTCATTATGAAGTGCATTGAGAGGCTCGTCAAGGATCATATCACCGCCCCCTTACTGGCCACCCTAGACCCACTTCAGTTTGCATACCGCCCCAACAGGTCCACAGATGACTCAATCACCATCACTGCCCTATCCCATCTGGACAAAAAGAATACCTACTATGTAAGAATTCTGTTCATTGTCTACAGCTCAGCATTAAACACCATAGTACCCTCCAAGCTCATCATCAAGCTGGAGGCCCTGGGTCTCAATCCCTCCCTGTGCAACTGGGTCCTGGACTTTTGACGGGCCGCCCCCAGGTGGTGAAGGTAGGAAACAACATCTCCACTTTGCTGACCCTCAACACTGGGGCCCCACAAGGGTGTGTGCTCAGCCCTCTCCTGTACTCCCTGTTCACCCATGACTGCATGGCCATGCACGCGTCCAACTCAATCATCAAGTTTGTAGACGACACTACAGTGGTAGGCTTGATTACCATAATAAATTACTGGATAAAGTAGTACACGGATAGAGTAGTACACGGATAAAGTAGTACACGGATAAAGTAGTACAAAGATGAAGTAGTACACGGATAAAGACGTACACGGATAGAGTAGTACGGATAGAGTAGTACACGGATAGAGTAGTACACGGATAGAGTAGTACGCGGATAGAGTAGTACGCGGATAGAGTAGTACGCGGATAGAGTAGTACGCGGATAGAGTAGTACGCGGATAAAGACGTACGCGGATAAAGTAGTAAACGGATAAAGTAGTAAACGGATAGAGTAGTAAACAGATAAAGTAGTACACGGATAAAGTTGTAAACAGATAAAGTAGTAAACTATTACTGTTATCATAAGCAGTACATATTCCTAGCCTGTACGGAATGTAGGTTTCTGTCCTGTAAATAACTGACAATAGGCTGATAAGAGGGTTAAGTGGTCAAAAAGTACAGAGATCGCACACCCTGGAACTTCTATAGGATCAAGGATTTAGTTCAACATTGTACCCGTAGATGAATATAACTGAATGAAAAGCTTTTCAAGAATGAGGCCATTGAAATGAAAAAACTTTCATGACTCTCAAATGCCACCCACGAATTCTGCAGCAGCCCTGAATAAAGCTGTAAAAGTATCCTACAGCCTCTGTGACGCAGCTCCTCTCTCTCAGTTTCTCTCTCTATATATATATATCTCACTCTGTCTCTCCCTCTCTCTCCTTCTCTCTCTCCCTCTCTCTCTTACTCGCTCTCTCTCGCTCTCTCGCTCTCTCTCTCGCTCCCTCTCTCTCTCGCTCCCTCTCTCTCTCGCTCACTCGCTCCCTCTCTCTCTCTCTCTCTCTCTCTCTCTCTCTCTCTCTCTCTCTCTCTTTTTCTTTCTCTTTCTCCCCTCTCTGTCTTTATCTTTCTCCCTCTCTCTCTCTCTCTCTCTCTCTCTCTCTCTCTCTCTCTCTATTCAATTCAAAGGGCTTTATTTTCATGGGAAACATATGTTTATGCCAAAGCAAGTTGAATAGATAATAAACAAAAGTGAAATAAGCAATCAGAAATGAACCGTAAACATTTAATTCACAAAAGTTTCAAAAGAATAGAGACATTTCAAATGTCATATTATGGCTATGCACTGTGTTGCTTCAATTGCCAAATAGTTTAAGTTCTTTACCGGTTGTCCTTTCCTTGTGGCAACAGGTCACAAATTTTGCTGCTGTGATGGCACACTGTGTCACGTTCTGATCTGTTTCACCTGTTCCTGTGATTTTCTCCACCCCCTCCAGGTGTCACTTATTTCCCCCAGTGTATTTATCCCTGTGTTTCCTGACTCTCTGTGCCAGTTCGTCTTGTATGTTAAGTCAAGTCAACAGTGTGTTTTTCCCGTACTCCTTTTGCTATTCTCCTTTTTCTAGTCCTCCCCGTTTTGACCCTTGCCTGTTTCTGGATTCTGTACCCGCCTGCCTGACCATTCTGCCTGCCTTGACCAGGAGCCTGTCTGCCTTGACCAGGAGCCTGTCTGCCTTGACCAGGAGCCTGTCTGCCTTGACCAGGAGCCTGTCTGCCTTGACCAGGAGCCTGTCTGCCTTGACCAGGAGCCTGTCTGCCTTGACCAGGAGCCTGTCTGCCTTGACCAGGAGCCTGTCTGCCTTGACCAGGAGCCTGTCTGCCTTCACCAGGAGCCTGTCTCTGCCAGCCTGTCTGCCTTGACCAGGAGCCTGTTCCTGGAGCCTGTCTGCCTGAGCCTGTCTGCCTCTGGTTTTGACTCTGATCTGGTTTTGACCTTTAGCCTGTCCAAGACCATTCTCTTACCTTCCCCTTTGGATTATTAAACATTGTACGACTCCCACCATCTTCCTCCTGTGTCTGCATCTGGGTCTGACCTTGTGCCTTAATACACTGTGGTATTTCATCTAATAGATATGGGAGTTAACCAACATTTTATTTGTTTTTGAATTCTTTGTGGGTCTGTGATATCTGAGGGAATTATGTCTCTATGGTCATACATTTGGCAGAAGGTTAGGAAGTGCAGCTCAGTTTCCACCTAATGTTGTGGTCATTGTGCACATAGCCTGTCTTCTCTTGAGAGCCAAGTCTACCTACGGCAGCCTCTCTCAATAGCAAGGCTATGCTCACCGAGTCTGTACATCGTCAATGTCACACACAACCTGATCTGTTTCACCTGTCTTTGTGATTGTCTCCACCCCTCTCCAGGAGTCACCCATCTTCCCCATTTATCCCCTGTGTATTTTTTTCCCGTGTTCTCTGTTTGTCTGTTGCCAGTTTGTTTTGTTTCGTCAAGCCTACCAGCATTTTCCCCTTTATCCCCGTCTCTTGATTGTTCCTGTTCTTTAGTTTTCCCAGTTTGACCTTTTCTGCCTGCCCTGGCCCTGCCTGCCATCCGGTAGCTTTTCCCCAGGTATCTGGATTATTGACCTCTGCCTCTCCTTGACCTGTCTTTTGAATGCTTCGGTTGGATTAATAAACTGTTCATTCGACGTTGTCTGCATCTGGGTCTTACCTTGAAAAGTTATATTACAAACTGGCCATGACTGACCCAGCAGATCCGGGCCAGCTGCGCAACGCCATCTCGTCCCAAGAAGCCACCATCGTTAGGCACAATGAATTACTTCGTGGCCTTATGGACAGGGTCCAAATGTTGGCTGAACGCCATGACTGGGCGTTGGACATTTTGCTGGAGCAATCTGCAGGTTGTTTGGGTTGCCTACCATGGTGGCACCCCCACAGCCCCTCAGTAACTCAGCTGCTTGCAGCGTCATCTCATCAGTCACTCCATCTTTTCGGGAGCCCCGCTTACCTCCCCCGGAACGCTTCAATGGAGAGCCGAGCACCTGTCAGGCGTTTCTGGCTCAGAGTGCCCTCGTCTTCAAACTTCAGCCCTCCTCTTTCTCCTCGGATTTCTCTAAGATAGCCTACCTCATCACGCTGATGTTCGGGAGGGCTCTCACATGGGCTACTGCTGTATGGGAACAACCATATGTGTTAGTTTGGAGGGGTTTGTGGGAGAGGTGAAGAAGGTTTTTGATGCCCCATTTTCCAGGAGAGAAGCTACCTGGGAAGCTAAACCATCTTTGGCAGGACTCCCGCAGTGTGGCAGACTATGCAGTGTATTTCCGCACGTTGGCAGCGGAGAACAGGAGGCGCTGTTCGATATGTTCCTGTACGGTGTCTCGGAGGAGGTCAAGGATGAGCTTGCAGCTCGGGAGTTCCCTACGGATCTCAATTCCTTCATCGCGTTGGCCATCTGCATCGAGGGTGATTACTGGAATGATGGAGGGAGAGGAAATTCAATTTCGCCCGCACGTCCAGGGATTCCTCCTGGCCTCAGAGTCATCCCGGAAATCCCTGACGGTCCCGTTGCCGAGGAACTCAAGGCTTCCTGATCTCCCCGTAGAGTCACCGAAGACGGCTGAGTCACCGCTTCCCGAGCCTATGCAACTAGGCAGAAATGGGCTGTCTCCAGCGGAAATTTGTTAATTTTTTAAATTTTACCTTTATTTAACCAGGCAAGTCAGTTAAGAACAAATTCTTATTTTCAATGACGGCCTAGGAACAATGGGTTAACTGCCTGTTCAGGGGCAGAACGACAGATTAGTACCTTGTCAGCTCGGGGGTTTGAACTTGCAACCTTCCGGGTCCTAGTCCAACTCTCTAACCACTAGGCTACCCTGCCGCCCCAATGGCAATACAGGATCAATACAGAGTTGTCTCTATTGCGGGACTCTTGCTCATTTTGTGTCCTTTTACAGAGACCAGGCTCACCGGTAGGAGCGAGTACTCTGGTGGCACAATCCCCTCATCAACTGGTCTACGGGTGTCATCATGGGCTGGAGTCCGTTCTTCCACGCCCATTGTCTGAAGTCAGCGCAACCTGCCCCGGGGCATCTTCCAGGTTGGTTTGGAAGGTTCCCCAGACCTTTCCGCCATCCCAGTGCAGTACCAGGACCTCTGAGAGGTGTTCAGCAAGGCCGGACCACTTCGCTCCCGCCGCACCGAGCCTATGGCGGCAGGATTGACCTTCTCCCTAGCACCACGCTGTCTCAGGGACGTCTGTACTCTCTGTCGGGACCGGAGACCAAGGCTATGGAGACCTACATTAGGGACTCCCTAGCTGCAGCATTTATCCGTCCCTCTCCCGCCGCAGGGTTGTTTTTTGTGGAGAAAAAGGACAAGACCATGTGCCCGTGCGTGCATTGACTACCGGGGACTCAATGACATTACTGTTAAGAACCTAGGGAGTTTTTAGGGAGTTCTATGGAGTTTTTATGGAGTTCTATGGAGTTTTTATGGAGTTCTATGGAGTTTTTAGGGAGTTCTATGGAGTTTTTATGGAGTTCTATGGAGTTTTTAGGGAGTTCTAGGGAGTTTTTAGGGAGTTCTATGGAGTTTTTAGGGAGTTCTATGGAGTTTTTCCTAGCCACCGTGCTTCTACGCCTGCATTGCTTGCTGTTTGGGGTTTTAGGCTGGGTTTCTGTACAGCACTTTGAGATATCAGCTGATGTACGAAGGGCTACATAAATACATTTGATTTGATTTGAAGAACCTACCACTAATTTCCTCGTCCTTCGAGCCGATCCAGGTGGCCACAGTGTTTTCCAAGCTGTATCTATGGAATGCCTACCACCTGGTGTGGATACGAGAGGGGGATTACCTTCAACATGGCCAGCGGCCACTACGACAATCTGGTCATGCCTTTTGGCCTCACCAATGCCCCTGCTGTGTTCTGGGCTCTGGTAAATTATGTTCTCTGTGACATGTTGAACCGGTTTGTCTACATTGATAACATCCTCGTCTTCTCCCGCTCCCCCCAAGAACACATGCTACACGTCAGGCAGGTTCTTCAATGCCATCTGGAGAATCAGCTGTTTGTGAAGGCGGAGAAGTGTGAGTTCCATCGCTCCACCATCCCCTTTCTGGGTAACATCTCTGATGGGAGTTTCCAACTATCTCGATTATTGACCCCTGCCTGTCCTTGACCGGTATATTGCCTGGTTGGATTAATAAACTGTTGTTAAATCGACGTTGTCGGCATCTGGGTCATACCTTGAGACGTGCTGGCCAAAGCATTCCTTCATTTTTTGTCAGTCACAATGGTCAGGTATTCTGCCACTGTGTACTCTCTGTTTAGAGCCAAATAGCATTCCAGTTTGCTTGTTTTTTTTGGTAAATTCTTTCCAACGTGTCATGTAATTCTCATAATTTGGTTGGGTCTAATTGTGAACAGAGCCCAAGGACCAGCATGCTTAAGGGACTCTTCTCTAGGTTAATCTCTCTGTAGGCAACGGTTTTGTTGTGGAAGGTTTGGTAAACACTTCCTTTTAGGTGGTTACTGGTTGGTGAGCGGACCCCAGACCTCACAACCATATAGTGCAAATAGGTTCTATAACTGATTTAAGTATTTTTGCTTGATGTTGAATTTTATGTTCCTTTTGATGGCGTAGAATGAACTTCTTGCCTTGCCTCTCAGATCGTTCACAGATTTGTGGAAGTTACCCGTGGTCCTCATGTTTAGGCCGAGGTAGGTGTATATATATATATATATATATATATTTGATGTCTCTCTATCTCTCTCCCTCATCTCTGGGGCGATCTGGCTGACTGTGAAGGAGGGACAAAGGAGAGAAGGAATCTGCTCTCTCTCACTGAGGATCCTAACCGTTCTGCAGGAAGACGGTGAATAAATGAGAGATAAGCGATGTATGGGCTTATTTTCACCACGGGGACACTGCAATTGTCTGACACAGGTGCTTTGGTTTTGTACAACCAAATGACTACATGACCTGTATACGGAAAGATATCAGTTTGTCTCTGTGAATGGTTTGTCCTCTGACAAATCAACTGTAAATTTCGGTGTTCCTCAAGGTTCCGTTTTAGGACCACCATTGTTTTCACTTTATATTTTACCTCTTGGGGATGTCATTCGAAAACATAATGTTAACTTTCACTGCTATGCGGATGACACACATCTGTACATTTCAATGAAACATGGTGAAGCCCCAAAATTGCCTTCGCTAGAAGCATGTGTTTCAGACAGAAGGAAGTGGATGGCTGCAAACGTTCTACTTTTAAACTCAGACAAAACAGAGATGCTTATTCTAGGTCCCAAGAAACAAAGAGATCTTCTGTTGAATCTGACAATTAATCTTAATGGTTGTACAGTCGTCTCAAATAAAACTGTGAAGGACCTCGGCGTTACTCTGGACCCTGATCTCTCTTTTGAAGAACATATCAAGACCATTTCAAGGGCAGCTTTTTTCCATCTACGTAACATTGCAAAAATCAGAAACTTTCTGTCCAAAAATGATGCAGAAAAATTAATCCATGCTTTTGTCACTTCTAGGTTAGACTACTGCAATGCTCTACTTTCCGGCTATCCGGATAAAGCACTAAATAAACTTCAGTTAGTGCTAAATACGGCTGCTAGAATCCTGACTACAACCAAAAAAATGTATCATATTACTCCAGTGCTAGTCTCCCTACACTGGCTTCCTGTCAAGGCAAGGGCTGATTTCAAGGTTTTACTGCTAACCTACAAAGCATTACATGGTCTTGCTCCTACCGTACGCTACGGTCACAAGACGCAGGCCTCCTAATTGTCCCTAGAATTTCTAAGCAAACAGCTGGAGGCAGGGCTTTCTCCTATAGAGCTCCATTTTTATGGAATGGTCTGCCTACCCATGTAAGAGACGCAAACTCGGTCTCAACCTTTAAGTCTTTACTGAAGACTCATCTCTTCAGTGGGTCATATGATTGAGTGTAGTCTGGCCCAGGAGTGGGAAGGTGAACGGAAAGGCTCTGGAGCAACGAACCGCCCTTGCTGTCTCTGCCTGGCCGGTTCCCCTCTTTCCACTGGGATTCTCTGCCTCTAACCCTATTACAGGGGCTGTGTCACTGGCTTACTGGGGCTCTTTCATACCGTCCCTAGGAGGGGTGCATCACTTGAGTGGGTTGAGTCACTGATGTGATCTTCCTGTCTGGGTTGGCGCCCCCCCTTGGGTTGTGCCATGGCAGAGATCTTTGTGGGCTATACTCGGCCTTGTCTCAGGATGGTAAGTTGGTGGTTGAAGATATCCCTCTAGTGGTGTAGGGGCTGTGCTTTGGCAACGTGGGTGGGGTTATATCCTTCCTGTTTGGCCCTGTCCGGGGGTGTCCTCGGATGGGGCCACAGTGTCTCCTCCCCTCCTGTCTCAGCCTCCAGTATTTATGCTGCAGTCGTTTATGTGTCGGGGGGCTAGGGTCAGTTTGTTATATCTGGAGTACTTCTCCTGTCCTATTCGGTGTCCTGTGTGAATTTAAGTGTGCTCTCTCTAATTCTCTCTTTCTCTCTTTCTTTCTCTCTCTCGGAGGACCTGAGCCCTAGGACCATGCCTATAACCCCACCTGACATGATGACTCCTTGCTCTCCACCCCACATAGCCTGGTTCCTCTCTAGGTTTCTTCCTAGGTTTTGGCCTTTCTAGGGAGTTTTTCCTAGCCACCGTGCTTCGACACCTTCACGAAGGGCTATATAAATACATTTGAATTGAATTGAATTGAATTATACGTTCAAGAGCTTGAAAACCAATGATGGAAAATGGCAACCAAAAGATAAGGACATTTACTTTAGGCCTAGTCTACATGGTCAGGATAATGTACACAAAGGATTGGATCACAGGATGACTACATCATTCAAACACTCTGCTTTGTTCACAGGGGAAGTGAAAGCAAAGCTAAACAGCATTGGACAACACCCTGCTGCCCCTCACCTCTCTTCTTCTACTTTCACTTCCTGTCTTGCTTTATGTCATGGCTCGAATCTATATCCAATTGGCTGGACTTTGTTTTATTTGAGCCCTTTTGTTTCTTTAGTCCTCTAAATACTGTCACGGCTACTCACAAAATGAGATGTCAGTGGTTTTTGTGAAGGTTAATGACTGACTATTATCTCCTCTTCTGGGCTCAGGAGTAATGCTGAAAGCAGTAAAACTCTTGGTGTGTAACAGAGACCCCCCCGAGGGGACCTCATCCCATTATCCACACTCATTCAGCCATTCATCATAACACAGAAGGTGACTAACTGACATAATGGACATGAGCCCTCAACTCCCGAACCCAAGGACCTGATACACGCTACTCACACACATCTCAATACAGCTGAAACTGGTGCTTCCCATAATGTCTTTGGATATGAATATGCAAAAAAAAGAAGGAGATTGACAGGCAGTGAGGATACAATGAGAATAATAAAATGAGTCACTTACTGATTAAAAAGGCTGAATGCTGAATTCTTATTATGTAGCAAAGATCAAGCACGAGGTTTTAGACCAGGATGACATTTGCAATCTTCTGAGTGCCATAGTAATGAGCATCATGATGATAATCACCTCTGATTGTCATGTGTACCTTCTTTTCAGTTCGATACGAGTGTCTCTCTCTCTCTCTCTCTCTCTCTCTGGGCTGCTGGAAAAGGAGGTTACAGCTTTGTGAACACTGCCTAACACAAGTCGTCCTAGCAGTTCTTCGGCCGAGGCATTACGGCATACACTCCCATCCATATATTTATTTGGACACACACAAGAGATCAATGTGGCAGCGTAGTGCTCTGGCCTGGCTGAGACGCGTTTGCAGGGATAATGGTAAATCAATGAGAGGACTATCAAATTGGGACAAGACGCCGGCTCTGACTGTCTTTTATGGACTGGTAAACAAGTATGGGCTGTCTGAGCAGCAGCAGCAAAGAGCCTCACGTCTCCTTAAATCGCTGAAAGGTCTCAAATCAACACTTCCATTGATTATGTGTTAATCGTCAACTGAGAAGAGGTTTGTAGTTAATGGTTACTTTGAGATTGTGGTTAAAGTGGAACTGATCAATATGTGTGAATGACAAAGTGTCTTTTAACCCCCGTCTCTCTGTCCCTCTAGGATTGAACCACACTGTTCAGTACATCCTTCTTTCTATGGGACTAGACAGACATTCTCTTTAAATTATGGATGACAAAGATGTGTACATTTTCCCTCCTCCACTAATGGGGAAGAAGAAAGACAAAACGCAATCACATGTCTCAGGTCTAGCCAACTCCAACACTCTGCTGCCATCTGCTGTTTAGAAAGCATATTTCCTATATATTCTTATTTTGGTACTGTCTCACTAGAAAATCAATAAACAGTGATGACCATCCTTGATTTCTCTGAAGGGATTCTACTTGTGCTTCTATGAACACTTATACCATATGAATGTGACAGGATATGGTTCATGAAGCCAGACAGACACAACAAGCCATTGAGCCACAGCATGTCTATGGTTTATACCTTTCCTTCTCAAATAGGCTTCAGTTTCACCGGGCTGTAAGAAATATCAGGGTTTTATTGGGGTTTTCTGGACTTTTTGTCTGTGAAATATGATATCAGTTATCCTTTGAGGCCAGGGTTCCAACTGTTGTCCATTGTTTCACTTCTACACGGATTACTTGGTATTCTGTATTCTCACTTGGTATTCTGTATTCTCACTTGGTATTCTGTATTCTCACTTGGTATTCTGTATTCTCACTTGGTATTCTGTATTCTCACTTGGTATTCTGTATTCTCGCTTGGTATTCTGTATTCTCGCTTGGTATTCTGTATTCTCACTTGGTATTCTGTATTCTCACTTGGTATTCTGTATTCTCACTTGGTATTCTGTATTCTCACTTGGTATTCTGTATTCTCACTTGGTATTCTGTATTCTCACTTGGTATTCTGTATTCTCGCTTGGTATTCTGTATTCTCGCTTGGTATTCTGTATTCTCACTTGGTATTCTGTATTCTCACTTGGTATTCTGTATTCTCACTTGGTATTCTGTATTCTCACTTGTATTCTCACTTGGTATTCTGTATTCTCACTTGGTATTCTGTATTCTCGCTTGGTATTCTGTATTCTCGCTTGGTATTCTGTATTCTCACTTGGTATTCTGTATTCTCGCTTGGTATTCTGTATTCTCGCTTGGTATTCTGTATTCTCACTTGGTATTCTGTATTCTCACTTGGTATTCTGTATTCTGTCACTTCAATTAGTTTTAGATCAGGTTTTTGTCATCCATCAATCCAGGTTTCTCTTTACATAGAGGAGACAGACATGCAGATTACTCTATCACCAGTGTTTGCCTCAGGACACACACAAGAGGGCGCCATATAGCAAATTCAGAATCCCTTCCATGTACTGATCATTATTGTATAAACTGCCTTAATTTTGCTGGACCCAAGGAAGAGTAGCTAGTGGGGATCCATAATAAATACAAATACAGACACAAAAATCACAGATTTGGTGTAAAATGTCCACTGCCACTGGGAACAGAAGATTTGCACATTCTGTGGTAATGGAGGGGTTGTTGTTTACGTTGGTGTCACGTCCTGACCTTAGTTCCGTTTTCATGTCTCTGTTTTAGTTTGGTCAGGGTGTGAGTTGGGGTGGGATTTCTATGTTTTTGTTCTAGGTTTTGTATTTCTGTGTTTGGCCTGGTATGGTTCCCAATCAGAGGCAGCTGTCGATCGTTGTCTCTGATTGAGAACCATACTTAGGCAGCCTGTTATCCCACTATGGGTTTTGGGTAGTTATTTTCTGTGTTGCAGCTGACGGAGCTGTTTTGGTTGTGCCTTTTGTTACTTTGTTATCTAGTGTTCAGTTCTATTTAATAAAACGCCGAACACGTACCACGCTGCACCTTGGTCCTCACCTTCTTCCACCAACGACAATCTTTACAGTTTGGTGGAGGCGTTATCTTTGCAGCTGAAGAAATGCCAACTGCATTTGCAGCATGAGCAGACACAACAATATGATTTTATGTCTCCTAAATAAAGTCCCCATGTCTGATAGATCCATTGGTTTCTGTGTCATACTTGAGTAAAAGTAAAGATTTCTGAAAGTCAAGACAGTAAAAGTCTAAAAATTTGTGGGAACATAATTTCTGTTCAGCGAAGAACCCGGATCTCAATCCCATTGAGCACGTCTGGGACCTGTTGGATCGGAGGGTGAAACATTACAGAAATATAACTTGCAGGTGCCTCGGTGGAAGAGTGGGTAACATCTCACAGCAAGAACGGACAAATCTGGTGCAGTCCATGAGGAGGAGAAAGATAATGCAGCTGGTCATAAAAATCCAACAGTTACTTTGATTTTGACCCCCATTGTTCAGGGCCACATTATTCCATTTCTGTTAGTCACATGTCTGTGGAACTTGTTCAGTTTATGTCTCACTTGTTGAATCTTGTTATGTTCACATAAATATTTACACATGTTAAGTTTGATGAAAATAAACGCAGTTGACAGTGAGAGGACGTTTCTTTTTTGGCAGAGTTCATATACATTTAACGTGTGTGTGGACACCCTTTGAAATTAGTGGATTCGGCTATTTCAGCCATAGCCGTTGCTGACAAGTGTATAAAATCAGACACACTGCCATGCAATCTCCATAGACAAACACTGACAGTAGAATGGCTTTACGGGAGAGCTCAGTGATTTTAAATGTGGCGCCAGCATAGGAAGCCACCTTTCCAACAAGTCAGTTCGTAAAATGTCTGCTCTGCTCGAGCTGCCCCAGTCAACTAACTGTAAGTGCGGTAATTGTGAAGTGGAAACATATAGGAGCAACATCGGCTCAGCCGCAAAGTGGTAGGCCACACAAGCTCACAGAAAGGGGCCGCCGATTGCTGAAGCGTGTAGTGCAACACTCACTTCTGATTTTCAAACTGGCTCTGGAAGCAACATCAGCACAAGAACTGTTCGTTGGGAGCTTCATGAAATGGGTTTCCATGTTCGAGCAGCCGCACACAAGCCTAAGATCACCATGTGCAATGACACGCCTGAAGTGTTGTAAAGCTTGCCGCCATTGGATTTTGGAGCTGTGGAAACGTGTTCTCTGGAGTGATGAATCGTGCTTCAGCACCTGGCAGACCGACGGACGAACAGTTTGCAGCTGGTGGGGATATGCTCTGCCTCCAGCACACCTGTCTTCACCCACACAATCACACACACACACACACACACAGAAGAAGAGGGAGAGTGTACTGGGGGAGTGGCGGCAGGTTAGGGAGACACAGGATAAGAAGTAGAGGGCATGGCAGGGGCAGATATAACAGATGGTCTTCAAGAATCAATGGGTACATATCATTAATTTATAATTCCAGATTGCTCCTTTAAAAGAAATAGGCTAGTAGGTCTGATGTCAAGTCCTTGTAATGGTCTTTTGATGCACAATGGGGCAGCAGTGAACACTCAATTAAAACAAGATGGAATAAGTAGCTATCATTGTGTTTAAAACAAGATGGAATAAGTAGCTGTCATTGTGTTTAAAACCAGATGGAATAAGTAGCTGTCATTGTGTTTATAACCAGATGGAATAAGTAGCTGTCATTGTGTTTAAAACCAGATGGAATAAGTAGCTGTCAGTTTAAAACAGGATGGAATAAGTAGCTGTCATTGTGTTTATAACAAGATGGAATAAGTAGCTGTCATTGTGTTTAAAACAAGATGGAATAAGTAGCTGTCATTTGTTTAAAACAGGGAATAAGTAGCTGTCATTGTGTTTAAAACAAGATGGAATAAGTAGCTGTCATTGTGTTTAAAACAGGATGGAATAAGTATATGTCATTGTGTATTTAAACAGGATGGAATAAGTAGCTGTCATTGTGTTTAAAACAGATGGAATAAGTAGCTGTCATTGTGTTTATAACAAGATGGAATAAGTAGCTGTCATTGTGTTTATAACAGATGGAATAAGTAGCTGTCATTGTGTTTAAAACCAGATGGAATAAGTAGCTGTCATTGTGCAAGTTCATTGTGATGGAATAAGTAGCTGTCATTGTGTTTAAAACACCCTTGGAAAAAGATGTGTAACAAGATGGAATAAATCATCATTGTGTTTTAAAACACAATGGCCAGTAGCTATCATTGTGTTTAAAACAGATGGAATAAGTAGCTGTCATTGTGTTTAAAACCAGATGGAATAAGTAGCTGCTCATTGTGTTTAAAACAAGATGGAATAAGTAGCTGTCATTGTGTTTAAAACCAATGGAATCAGCTGTCATTGTGTTTAAAACAAGATGGAATAAGTAGCTGTCATTGTGTTTAAAACAAGATGGAATAAGTAGCTGTCATTGTGTTTAAAACCAGATGGAATAAGTAGCTGTCATTGTGTTTAAAACAAGATGGAATAAGTAGCTGTCATTGTGTTTAAAACAAGATGGAATAAGTAGCTGTCATTGTGTTTAAAACCAGATGGAATAACAGCTGTCATTGTGATTTTAAAACAAGATGGATTAAGTAGCTGTCATTGTGTTTTAAAACCAGATGGAATAAGTGGGAGCTATCATTGTGTTTAAAACAGGATGGAATAAGTAGCTATCATTGTGTTTAAGCCGCACACACAAGTTTAACACAAGATGGAATAAGTAGCAGTCATTGTGTTTAAAACAAGATGGAATAAGTAGCTGTCATTGTGTTTATAACAAGATGGAATAAGTAGCTGTCATTGTGTTTAAAACAAGATGGAATAAGTAGCTTCATTGTGTTTAAAACCAGATGGAATAAGTAGCTGTCATTGTGTTTAAAACAATATGGAATAAGTAGCTATCATTGTGTTTAAAACAAGATGGAATAAGTAGCTGTCATTGTGTTTAAAACCAGATGGAATAAGTAGCTGTCATTGTGTTTAAAACAAGATGGAATAAGTAGCTGTCATTGTGTTTAAAACAAGATGGAATAAGTAGCTGTCATTGTGTTTTAAAACCAGATGGAATAAGTAGCTTCATTGTGTTTAAAACAGGATGGAATATATCATTAATTTATAATAGCAGTCATTGTGTTTAAAACAAGATGGAATAAGTAGGTCATTGTGTTTTAAAAACAAGATGGAATAAGTAGCTTGTATCATTGTGTTTAAAACAGATGGAATAAGTAGCTGTCATTGTGTTTAAAACAAGATGGAATAAGTAGCTGTCATTGTGTTTAAAACAAGATGGAATAAGTAGCTGTCATTGTGTTTAAAACAGGATGGAATAAGTAGCTGTCATTGTGTTTAAAACAGGATGGAATAAGTAGCTGTCATTGTGTTTAAAACAAGATGGAATAAGTAGCTGTCATTGTGTTTAAAACCAGATGGAATAAGTAGCTGTCATTGTGTTTAAAACAAGATGGAATAAGTAGCTGTCATTGTGTTTAAAACAAGATGGAATAAGTAGCTGTCATTGTGTTTAAAACAAGATGGAATAAGTAGCTGTCATTGTGTTTAAAACAAGATGGAATAAGTAGCTGTCATTGTGTTTAAAACAAGATGGAATAAGTAGCTGTCATTGTGTTTAAAACCAGATGGAATAAGTAGCTGTCATTGTGTTTAAAACAAGATGGAATAAGTAGCTGTCATTGTGTTTAAAACCAGATGGAATAAGTAGCTGTCATTGTGTTTAAAACAAGATGGAATAAGTAGCTATCATTGTGTTTAAAACAAGATGGAATAAGTAGCTGTCATTGTGTTTAAAACAAGATGGAATAAGTAGCTGTCATTGTGTTTAAAACAAGATGGAATAAGTAGCTGTCATTGTGTTTAAAACAAGATGGAATAAGTAGCTGTCATTGTGTTTAAAACCAGATGGAATAAGTAGCTGTCATTGTGTTTAAAACAAGATGGAATAAGTAGCTATTCATTGTGTTTAAAACAAGTTGGAATAAGTAGCTGTCATTGTGTTTTAAAACAAGATGGAATAAGTAGCTGTCATTGTGTTTAAAACAAGATGGAATAAGTAGCTGTCATTGTGTTTAAAACAAGATGGAATAAGTAGCTGTCATTGTGTTTAAAACAGGATGGAATAAGTAGCTGTCATTGTGTTTAAAACAAGATGGAATAAGTAGCTGTCATTGTGTTTAAAACAAGATGGAATAAGTAGCTGTCATTGTGTTTAAAACAAGATGGAATAAGTAGCTGTCATTGTGTTTAAAACAAGATGGAATAAGTAGCTGTCATTGTGTTTAAAACCAGATGGAATAAGTAGCTGTCATTGTGTTTAAAACAAGACAGAATAAGTGGCTGTTGTGTTTTTCCTCCATACTCAGATGGTGAGAAAGTTGGAGTAGAGAGTTGGAGTAGAGTAGAGAGTTGGAGGAGAGAGTTGGAGGCGAGAGTTGGAGAAGAGAGTTTGAGAAGAGAGTTTGAGAAGAGAGTTCGAGGAGAGAGTTGGAGAAGAGAGTTGGAGAAGAGTTGGAGGAGAGAGTTGGAGTGAAGAGTTGGAGGAGAGAGTTGGAGAAGAGAGTTGGAGGAAAGAGTTGGAGTAGAGAGTTGGAGTAGAGAGTTGGAGAAGAGAGTTGGAGGAGAGAGTTGGAGTAGAGAGTTGGAGTAGAGAGTTGGAGAAGAGAGTTGGAGGAGAGAGTTGAGTAGAGAGTTGAGTAGAGAGTTGGAGAAGAGTTGGAGGAGAGAGTTGAAGAAGAGAGAGTTGGAGGAAAGAGTTGGAGTAGAGAGTTGGAGTAGAGAGTTGGAGAAGAGAGTTGGAGGAGAGAGTTGGAGTAGAGAGTTGGAGTAGAGAGTTGGAGAAGAGAGTTGGAGGAGAGAGTTGAAGAAGAGAGGCACTGGTGTATTATTTGGTTAAGATTACTTCCATTTTAGGAGGGAAATGCCGAACATCTTAACTTGTCAAAATTAACAGACAGAACAGCTTGAAAATCCAATGAGGCTGAAGATAAGGCCCATGCTGAGACTATGAGTCATTTATTGACTTATTATGGCAGGCTCTCTTTTAGCCACCAGAGTATAATGTAAAAGGACTCCAGGTCTTGCAGTTGTTGGATGTGCGTGCCTGTGGCCACAACACCCAAGAGGGCCTGCCTATACACTGGTGAAGGTGTAGACACTAGATACTGATCACGCAATGTTACACTTCTGGGACGTATTGGGATACGGTAGTATTAGAGTCAGTAAATTAGAGGAAATACTCAACTATAAAAACGATAGCAATAGAGTCAGTATATTCAAGGAAATACTAAACTTATCATCTAAATTGGGAACATTTTCCTGGAAAAAACAGATGTTTTAAAAGTGTATAAAGTATGAGTAGTTGTAGCATGCAGCATTATTAGTCTGCATAAGGTGACCTTGAAAACCCAGCGGTGTGTAGCCTTTAGAACCACAATAATAAAGTATAGCATTTAATAGAATAGAACATAATGGTTTCACATCTTATTTCACATTTGATTTTCACCCATGTGCTTGAAATTGCCCTGGTATGTATGGGGGACAATGCATTAATATAATAATAATATATGCCATTTAGCAGACGCTTTTATCCAAAGCGACTTACAGTCAGTCATGTGTGCATACATTCTACGTATGGGTGGTCCCGGGAATCGAGCCCACTACCCTGGCGTTACAAGCGCCATGCTCTACCAACTGAGCTACAGAAGGAGCTATAGGAGTTATTATACTAGAAACTGTTCTCATCTCAGTTACACTTTGCTGAGTTGTGTTCTCCCCGTCCTCCCTTCTCATCCGCCCATTCTTTACCTCTATTTCCTCCCTCTCCGTACCCCCTTCTTTCCCTTTTAGAAGCGGGCACCTTGTGATGTGTGTTCACTCCGCCTCTTCCCAGCTGATGCTCGCGTCCTTTCAATTTCTATTCTGAGAGGAAGACTTGAGCAAGAGGGGTCTGCGGGGGTAGCGCAGTTAAAACATCCATGGGTGGTTGTGTGGGTAGTCACCATGATTCTTCAGGCAGTTTAAACGAAAATTCTGACGGAACTGGAGGTAAGAAATGAGTTTCATACCTTCGGGGTGGTTTTTGGTCGATGATTGGTGGTTTTTGGTTACATGCTGACTTCATGCGCCTTGTTCCCCCTTGTGTATTCCCTTTATTGCAGCCGCCTATAACATCGTGGCGGCCACGTCTATAGCCCCATCCGGCCTCATGCGAATAATAGTTAGCTATTTAGGCAACATTTTATGATCTTGAAAATTCGTACTGTTCCGTGTTAAATGACTGCTTTTGTCTGTTTTGAATAAAGGCGTTTAATGTTGTAGTTAGTCATCCTGCTAGCATGCTAGCTATAGCCATCTTTCTACACAATAAATGTGGGTCACTGTTTGTCTCAGGAATGCAGAACATCCTAACGTTACATGCTGGTATAAAATGTTCTAACTCAAATGATGCTTTGTTGTGTTCACAGACACATTTTTGCAATCATATAACCTAATTCTGTTTCATTTAATGCGTATTTTCTTGGGGGTCGACATTCTAAAGTGGGGGAGCGTGACATTTTTAATTCGCAGCTGCAGGAGGATGGGGGAGTTGCACCGAAACTTGCTTTAAATAACTAACAGTGGTGGTGGTTCTTGGTTCGTTGACATGTCCAACAATTATACTGTATTCAATAATAACCCAGAGTTGAATATCACATCTCATTGACGAGCATAATTTAATGGATATTATGTAACCCACCGTTTTCATTCCAGTAGTATATAATGTATGTATCCAGTGCTTTGTGAATGAGAGACGGGTATTCATATAATGTTTGGCTCTTAACTGCGACCCCTTAGGTGGTTAATTCACACTGTTATTTCCTCGCCGCGGCGGGATTTCAGATGTGTAATGTTACAGATGTTGTTGTTATGATTTTAGCTGGTGTGATTCAGTTTGGGTTTGAGGGGTAGGGGCTTGTACATGCACACAACTCAGTCTGTGATAGCTCCTTGCATAGATAACCGGTATTGATCTTCTTCATGTTTACATTGCAGTTATTGCATATGCACACGGCAAAAATGTACCTTTGTCCTGTGTCCCTTGAGGCGGTCCTCCCAATGCAACAGTGTCCCGAGGTCACTGGTATATCACGTTGTTAGGTCTACACACCATTATATTGCTATTACCAAGCAGTGCTGTTGTCACGCCCTGACCGTAGATTGCTTTGTAGGTTTCTATTTTTCGTTTGGTCAGGGTGTGACGTGGGTGGATATTCTATGTTGTAGGTCTAGGTTTTCTTTTTCTATGTGTTTGGCCTGGTATGGTTCTCAATCAGAGACAGCTGTCAATCGTTGTCTCTGCTTGAGAGCCATACTAAGGTAGCCTGTTTTCCCACTATGAGGTGTGGGTGATTATTCTCTGGTTGGTGTTTGTTGCTCCTGTCAGAACTGTTCGGTAATCGGTTTGTTGTTTTTGTTGGTGTATTCATCTGGATGAAAAGTATTATGGAATTATGGATACGTACCATGCTGCACTTTGGTCCTCCTCTCCTTCCACCAACAAAAACCTTTACAGCTGTAACCAAATGTGGACTGACTGCACATTGCTGAACATGTGTCGAGCTTCTAGAACTCACTCACAAGATTCTACAAAATAGCTAAATAACTCTCTCTTGGCCGAGAGAGAACATAGACTTGAAATTCACTGGCCACTTTTATACTGAAACACTAGTCACTTTTTATAATGTTTACATGTTTTGCATTACTCATCTCATATACTGTATTCTATACTATTCTACAGTATCTTAGTCTATGCCGCTCTGACATTGCTCTTCCAAATATTTATATATTAATTCCTTTACTTTAGATTTGTGTTTATTGTGTGTGTTGTTGTGAAATTGTTAGATATTACTGCACAGTTGGACCTAGAAACACAAGAATTTCGCTACACCCGCAATAACATCTGCTAAACACGTGTATGTGACAACTAAAATGTGATTTGATTCCTCCAGGGAGCGGCTAGTTATTACACTCCTTTTGTCTCAATGGTTTTTGACTTTTCACACGAGAGTAAAGCCAGCAGACTGTAGCTCAGGAGAAAGTATCAGCTTATAAGTATTTTGGATATGCATTGTTACCTTGACTCTCAGCCATTGCTTGTTACTGAGCAAGAGATTACTGCTTTGATGAAGGTTTCAATGTATATCTTCCCTTGTATTAATGGGCATTACGAGTCTTTTCAGTGAGAGATCTTTTGGCTCCTCTCACCTAAATTAGCCATTCATTTGGCACCCAAATGTCTCTTTTGTTCAGTAGTGCTTAAAGGGATGCTATCGTGCCTATAGACTTCCAGTCATCAATCTGGACCCTCAATTTCTAAAATTATCCGCCACAATTGTTGCAACCTCTATTCCAAGCCTGTTCAATCTCTCTTTCGTATCGTCTGAGATCCCTAAAGATTAGAAAACTGCCGCGGTCATCCCCCTCTTGAAAGGGGGAGACACTCTAGACCCAAACTGTTACAGACCTATATCTATCCTGCCAATTCAATTCTCGGGCCGACTCTTTTCTCTGTATGTATCAATGATGTCTCTCTTGCTGCTGGTAATTCTGCGATCCACCTCTATGCAGACGACACCATTCTGTATACATATGGCCCTTCTTTGTACACTGTGTTAACTAACCTCCAGATGAGCTTCAATGCCATACAACTCTCCTTCCGTGGCCTCCAACTGCTCTTAACTTCTTGCGTCGAGCCATCCCGGATCCGGTATCGTGACTACAGCCTCAAGCTCATTACCATAACGCAACGTTAACTATTCATGAAAATCGCAAATGAAATGAAATGAATCTATTTGCTCTCAAGCTTAGCCTTTTGTTAACAACACTGTCATCTCAGATTTTCAAAATATGCTTCTCAACCATTGCAAAACAAGCATTTGTGTAACAGTATTGATGTCTCACGTACCATTTCGCATTCAGCATGCAACATTTTCCACCAAAACCATAAAAGCATTCAAATAAAATAATTTACCTTTGAAGAACTTCAGATGTTTTCAATGAGGAGACTCTGTTAGATAGCAAATGTTCCGTTTTTACAAAAAATATTATTTGTGTCGACTAATTGCTCCGTTTTGTTCATCGCGTTTGGGTAAGGGGGAAAAAAGTCATTAAAACTCTAACTTTTTTCAAAATTAACTCCATAATATCGACAGAAACATGGCAAACGATGTTTAGAATCAATCCTCAAGGTGTTTTTCACACATCTATCGACGATAAAATCCATTGTGGCAGTTTACTTTCAATTCTGAAGAAATGGAACGCGCATGGACCAACAGATTACGCACACAGGACACCGGGCGGGACACCAGGTAAATGTAGTCTCTTATGGTCAATCTTCCAATGATATGCCTACAAACACGTCACAATGCTGCAGACACCTCGGGGAATAGACAGAAAGCGCAGGCTCATTCCTGGCGCATTCACAGCCATATAAGGAGACATTGGAACACAGCGCCTTCAGAATCCGGGGCATTTCCTGTATGAAACATCATCTTGGTTTCGCCTGTTGCATTAGTTCTGGGGCATGCACAGATAATATCTTTGCAGTTTTGGAGACGTCAGAGTTGTGTCTTTCCAAGGCTGTCAATTCCATGCATAGTCGAGCATCTTTTCGTGACAAAATATTGCGCTTAAAACGGGCATTTCTTTTTATCCAATAATGACACAGTGCCCCCATAGGTTGAAGAGGTTAAGTGCAAGTAAAACTAAATGCATGCTCTTCAACCGATCGCTGCCCGCGCTCGCCCGACTAGCATCACTCCTCTCTACGGTTCTGACTTAGAATATGTGGACAACTACAAATACCTAGGTGTATATCTTGAACCAAATACAATACATTTATTTTTAGAAATGTTCAATACCAATTTGTTCATATCAACCCACTCATACACCATTCTTCGTTCACTGATCAGTACATCTGTTAGCTCATTACATTCTGATGCTGCACTATACATTGTAGTCATCAGCATACATGCCCACTCTTGCTTTGTTCATTACTGATGGTAAATCATTAGTAAAGATAGAGTAGAGAAGTGGGCCTAGGCAGCTTCCTTGAGGAACACCACAGTGTATATCTTTACAGCTTGAAATGCTACCATTAAATAACACTTTTTGCCTTCTCCTGGATAGATAGCTTTCCATCCAGCATAGAGCTGCAGACTTAAAAACATAACATTTGAGTTTACCTAGTAACAGTTCATGATAAATTATATCAAAAGCAGCACTGAAATCTGGCAACACTGCACCAACTAACTTCCTGTCATCCATACTCTTTAACCAATCATCTGTCATTTGTGCTAAGGCCGTACTCGTAGAATCCCCTTCTTTGTATGCATACTGGAAACGTGTTATCAGACCATAACATGAGAAATTATCCTTGATTTTTACAGATAGAATTTTTCCAATAATTTACTTAACACAGGCAGCAAGCTTATAGGATGACCATTAGGACCAGTGAATGCAGATATTTTTTATACTTAGGTAGTGGAATAACCTTTGACTCTTTCCAGACTTCTGGGCACACCCCATACATCAAGCACTTATTACAAATATGAGAGGTTAGGGTAAATATTTGGTTAGCTGTAACTCTAAGCAATTTGGCATCAAGATTATCTGGACCAGGTGACTTGTCATCCAAAAGAGACAACAGCATCCTTTCTACCGCTTCCCTTTCTACTTCATGAAATTTGAACATGCATTTTCTCTCCTTCATGATCCAGTCTTTTATAAGGGTATATGACATGGAGCCATCAGTTGGAATCATATCATTCCTCAACTTGTCCACTTTGCCTGTAAAATATGAATTAAAGTAGTTTTTTCGATGTCATGTGAAGTTGTAATAAAATACCCTCTGATTCAACAAAACAGGCAGACATGTTTGAATTCCTACCCATAATAGTGTTCAACTTTCTCCACAGTTTCTCCCATCACCCTTTACTTCATCAATTTTGTACTGATATAATCCCTCTTCTTTCCTTTGTTGAGCTTGGTCACACTATTTCTTCATTTACAATTTTGCTTTTCGAACAGAGTGCCAGATTTATCTTCTACTTTTTTGGCATCATAACATTGAATCATTAAATTTCTCAGCTCCTCATCAATCTATGGGGCACCGTTTGACCTCTCAGTGCATTTTGTTAAAGGGGTATGCTTATCAGCTATACTCATAAATCATTTCATAAACAAACTTAGTGACATTTCACTTCTAACCATTGCACATTCTTAATCTCATCCACAAATTAGTCCTGATTAAACCCTCTGCAGGACCTGCAGTAGATTACCTTAGGGCCAGCATTGGTATTTTAGTTTTCCTAGTGAGTGAGTCCTCTGTAGGACCTGCAGTAGATTACCTTAGGGCCAGCCATTGGTATTTTAGTTTTCCTAGTGAGTGAGTCCTGATTGAACCCTCTGTAGGACCTGCAGTAGATTACCTTAGGGCCAGCCATTGGTATTTTAGTTTTCCTAGTGAGTGAGTCCTGATTGAACCCTCTATAGGACCTGCAGTAGATTATCTTAGGGCCAGCCATTGGTATTTTAGTTTTCCTAGTGAGTGAGTCCTGATTGAACCCTCTGTAGGACCTGCAGTAGATTACCTTAGGGCCAGCCATTGGTATTTTAGTTTTCCTAGTGAGTGAGTCCTGATTGAACCCTCTGTAGGACCTGCAGTAGATTATCTTAGGGCCAGCCATTGGTATTTTAGTTTTCCTAGTGAGTGCAACCACATTACGATCACCTAATTACATTTACATTTACATTTAAGTCATTTAGCAGACGCTCTTATCCAGAGCGACTTACAAATTGGTGCATTCACCTTATGACACTGATACAGCTTTAGAACAGTGTTTAGCCATGTTAGTAAACATGTGATTGATACAAGTTGATGTAATACCGGACCTATTAGTGAACGTTCTGTTTGATGATGTCATAACTTGGGTCAGGTTACATACATTGGCAACAGAAATACATTTATTTCTCATTGGACAGTTGGTGTTAAAAAAAAAATCAATATTCATGTCTCCCCAAAAATATATTTCCCTATTTTCATCAGATAACTTATCCAACATTTAACAAATTATATCAATATATTTCACATCAGCACTAGGTGGCCTATAGCAGGAACCAACTAGTATAGGTTTCAAATGTGGTAAATGCACCTGTACCCATAGAGGCTCTAATCCATTCAACATTACATCCTTACGTTGTTTTGCTGGAATATGACTCTGGGTGTAAACTGCACCTCCACCTCCATATCTATTTCTGTCTCCATGTATAGAGATCTCAGCATCCTCAATAGAAGAGTCCATGTGAGTCTCTGATATTGCCAATACATGAATATTGTTTGACTGTACTAGACAACATATTTCATGAATTTGGTTCCTTGAACTGCATATATTCAAGTGAGCAATTGGTAGATTTACAGTATTTATGAATAAACATGAATCAGCAGTTGGAATCTGAGAGAGAGATACTCAGTCAGTGTGTGTGTGTGTGTGGGGGGGGCTGGACACACCCTCAGCCCTCAAATTAAGTGGACACTTCTGATGACGTATCATGAAGTCTAACGAGTTTGCACTTGCAGGGCGAGGGAGGGAGGGAGGGATTCATTTTAAATGGACCGGAAATTCGTCGCTCGTTCATCCCACAACGATTGTGTTGTCAGCCACCGGTAGCTTGTGGGTGCGTTATATGCTCTACAGTCAATTAAGATCGCATGTCTACTTATATTAACAATATCGTTATTAATATACGCCTACTGTATGATAGCTAGCTAATTAATTAGCTAAATAACGTTAGCCTGCCTAGCTGGAACTTCTGAAGGAGGAAAATGTTTTATTTCTACAACTTCCAAAAGCTAACCAAACAAACACATTGTTACTTTTATGAGACTTGTTTGTCCTGTTACGTGCATTAGTAACACAATTTCAAACTTATTTACATTCATTTTTACTTACACTTGTATGTTGACTTCTCTATATTGATGTTGAGGTTTTAAGTTTCGGCTGACTTTTCTTAGTGGATGTAAAATCGTCGCAAATGTAATTATGGGGCCTTTCAGGCTTCGAAGTAAACATAGTTGTACACTCGCAAACTCCATCACAAACGAGGGCTGAGGGGCTTATGTTTCAAACTTCCCTTGTTTGGCTAATCGTTTGGACCGGCGGCCAAGATGGGGGCGGGGATTCCCCCAAGGGCATAAGGCGAGGGTAAGTGGAGGAGGGTGTGTCTTTTATGAGTCTGGAGACGTCCTTGGTCTTCATAGTGCCGCTTGCTTGGTGATGCCCCTTGCTTGGTGATGCCCCTTGCTTGGTGATGCCCCTTGCTTGGTGATGCCCCTTGCTTGGTGATGCCCCTTGCTTGGTGATGCCCCTTGCTTGGTGATGCCCCTTGCTTGGTGATGCCCCTTGCTTGGTGATGCCCCTTGCTTGGTGATGCCCCTTGCTTGGTGATGCCCCTTGCTTGGTGGTGCCCCTTGCTTAGTGGTGTTGCACTCTGGGGCCTTTCAGAACAGGTGTATATATACTGAGATCATGTGACAGATCATGTGACACTTAGATTGCACACAGGTGGACTTTATTTAACTAATTATGTGACTCCTGAAGGTAATTGGTTGCACCAGATCTTATTTAGGGGCTTCATAGCAAAGGGGGTGAATACATATGCACACACCACTTTTCTGTTTTTATTTTTTTTAAATAAAAAACAAGAGCCTCTCCCTCAGCGGTTGTTTGTGCTTGTGAACAACATGGATAATAAGATATTGGAGTAGCCTGTCTGTTGTGTTAGCTTCACAACTGTCCGAGTTATTGATGTGCCTGTGCTATTATTTCTTTTAAAAAAAGGAAATCAATACTACGGTTTCTTACTGTATCTAAATTCCAACTAACACCAATTTCCTTTTATTCAATGGCCTTAGCACTTATAAATGCTTTTTACTGTAAGCCATTTAAACCATTACATTTCCAACTGAGGAATACAAATATTTAGTTGAGTAATATTCTCCATTCGTTCATCCCCAAATTCATTACAGCTTTCCTACTTGCTTTGCTTTGCCCTCAAGTCACTGATCCCATTAGAGGAAGAATTATCTTCAAAATTGCCTCCTCATTTGCCGTTGACCCTGGCCCCCCTCCTCAGGCGCTTCACTGGAAAGAGCCAGGCGACAGGACAGAACAAATCCAGGATCAGCTGATGCATGGCACATCCCAGTGACCCCACAGCTGTATGCCAGCCAGTGTCTCCTTCTCCTAGCTAGTCATAATGTCTGCCCTCAGCAGCAGCAGCAGGCTGATAGGGCCCACCTTCACAGACAGGCCCTGTGTCACAGTTCACACTACTGTTGAAGAGCTCAGGTTGGCAGAGCAAGGCACCCAGGTGTGTGTGTTGGGAGGTGAAACCAGAAACACATGCCTGTGCTGCATAATGCAGTGTGTGAGATCTCAGACCTCCTCCTCACGACATCCCTGCCTCACCTGTCCGGCCCTGTTGCCATGGCGATTAGAGATGGGGGGTTGTGACACAGGATTGTTAACTCATTCACTCACCCTCGAGGATGAAAAAAACAGCACTGGATTGGTAAAGATGGAGTTCCTACCTAATGTCTTACACCAATCCAATGCTTTGACATTCTGGAATGAATGCACATTTTGGGGAGAATTTGAATTGGGCTTTAGTCATATGGAACCAATGGTGAGTGACCGTATCCTGTATGTGACAGCCAAACACAGCCCTAAGCTGACTGACTATACTTCACTGGCTGGCAAGCTTACTGCCATGTTCGACCTCAGATGTACACTCCGATCTGTGCCTTGCAGTTGGAGTTTGTGTCATTTGACACGTGTCATGTGACCTGTGTACATGTGTATGGACACAGCCGGTGAAAGAGAACACTGCTGTATTTGCAATCTCACTCGGCTCACTTGCACAGACAATGACAGCAGCCATTATAGCTGATCCTAATGATCAGTGGTCAGGGAGACTAAGAGGACACAAACCACTCAAGATCCTATGTTATTGTCAGCATGACCCACAGCGGCTAAGTCCAGACCAGAGTCGTATACTGAAGAGGTCTCAATCTATGGATATAGAAGAATCACATACTTTGTATTAGGTGTATCTCAGTTTGTGTCAGTCATTTCCTGAGTCCTGAGGTTTTCCTATCACTATAGGCCAAGTTTCTTCTGGTCAGGTTCAGGAATAACTCCGGTCCCTTGTCATTTCTCCATGTAGTAGGTCTCTATCAGTGGGACTCGGTCCCCTGATGCTGTCCCATTGTCCCCTGCTGCTGTCCTCTGCTGCTGTCCTCTGCTGCTGTCCCATTGTCCCCTGCTGCTGTCCTCTGCTGCTGTCCCCTGCTGCTGTCCCATTGTCCCCTGCTGCTGTCCTCTGCTGCTGTCCCCTGCTGCTGTCCCATTGTCCCCTGCTGCTGTCCTCTGCTGCTGTCCTCTGCTGCTGTCCCATTGTCCCCTGCTGCTGTCCCCTGCTGCTGTTCCATTGTCCCCTTCTGCTGTCCCATTGTCCCCTGCTGCTGTCCTTTGTAGTTGTAGTAGTAGTAGACCTAATAGTTGTAGTAGCAGTAGTAGTAGACCTAATAGTTGTAGTAGCAGTAGTAGACCTAATAGTTGTAGTAGTAGATGTAATAGACCTAATGTAATAGACATAATAGTTGTAGTAGTAGTAGACATAATAGTTGTAGTAGCAGTAGTAGACATAATAGTTGTAGTAGTAGATGTAATAGTTGTAGTAGTAGTAGTAGACATAATAGTTGTAGTAGACATAATAGTTGTAGTAGACCTAATAGTTGTAGTAGTAGACATAATAGTTGTAGTAGTAGATCTAATAGTTGTAGTAGTAGTAGACATAATAGTTGTAGTAGCAGTAGTAGACATAATAGTTGTAGTAGCAGTAGTAGACATAATAGTTGTAGTAGCAGTAGTAGACCTAATAGTTGTAGTAGTAGTAGTAGACCTAATAGTTGTAGTAGCAGTAGTAGACCTAATAGTTGTAGTAGTAGTAGTAATAGTTAGTAGTAGTAGACATAATAGTTGTAGTAGCAGTAGTAGACCTAATAGTTGTAGTAGTAGTAGTAGACATAATAGTTGTAGTAGTAGTAGTAGACATAATAGTTGTAGTAGCAGTAGTAGACATAATAGTTGTAGTAGTAGATGTAATAGTTGTAGTAGTAGTAGTAGACATAATAGTTGTAGTAGACATAATAGTTGTAGTAGACCTAATAGTTGTAGTAGTAGACATAATAGTTGTAGTAGTAGATCTAATAGTTGTAGTAGTAGTAGACATAATAGTTGTAGTAGCAGTAGTAGACATAATAGTTGTAGTAGCAGTAGTAGACATAATAGTTGTAGTAGCAGTAGTAGACATAATAGTTGTAGTAGTAGACATAATAGTTGTAGTAGTAGATGTAATAGTTGTAGTAGTAGTAGACGTAATAGTTGTAGTAGTAGTAGTATAGTAATAGTTGTAGTAGTAGTAGACCTAATAGTTGTAGTAGCAGTAGTAGACATAATAGTGTAGCAGTAGTAGACATAATAGTTGTAGTAGTAGACATAATAGTTGTAGTAGTAGTAGACGTAATAGTTGTAGTAGTAGTAGTAGTAATAGTTGTAGTAGTAGAGATGTAATAGTTGTAGTAGTAGTAGAGTAGACCTAATAGTTGTAGTAGCAGTAGTAGACATAATAGTTGTAGTAGTAGATGTAATAGTTGTTGTAGTAGTAGTAGTAGACCTAATAGTTGTAGTAGTAGTAGACCTAATAGTTGTTGTAGTAGACATAGTAGTTAATAGTTGTAGTAGTAGTAGACATAATAGTTGTAGTAGCAGTAGTAGACATAATAGTTGTAGTAGTAGTAGACATAATAGTTGTAGTAGTAGATGTAATAGTTGTAGATGTAGTAGACCTAATAGTTGTAGTAGCAGTAGTAGACATAATAGTTGTAGTAGTAGATGTAATAGTTAGTAGTAGTAGACCTAATATAGTAGTAGTAGTAGTAGTAGACCTAATAGTTGTAGTAGCAGTAGTAGACATAATAGTTGTAGTAGTAGACATAATAGTTGTAGTAGTAGACATAATAGTTGTAGTAGTAGATAGACATAATAGTTGTAGTAGTAGATGTAATAGTTGTAGTAGTAGACCTAATAGTTGTAGTAGTAGTAGTAGTAGTAGACCTAATAGTTGTAGTAGTTGTAGTAGACATAATAGTTGTAGTAGTAGATGTAATAGTTGTAGTAGTAGACCTAATAGTTGTAGTAGTAGTAGTAGACCTAATAGTTTGCAGTAGTAGACATACTATTTGTAGTAGTAGATGTAATAGTTGTAGTAGTAGTAGACCTAGTAGTTGTAGTAGTAGACATAATAGTTGTAGTAGCAGTAGTAGACCTAATAGTTGTAGTAGTAGTAGTAGACATAATAGTTGTAGTAGTAGTAGTAGACCTAATAGTTGTAGTAGCAGTAGTAGAGCTAATAGTAGTTGTAGTAGTAGTAGTAGTAGACATAATAATTGTAGTTGTAGTAGTTGTAGTAGTAGCAGGCCTAATGGTTGTAGTAGTAGTTGTAGTAGTTGTAGTAGTAGCAGGCCTAATAGTTGTAGTAGTAGTTGTAGTAGTAGAAAGCCTAATAGTTGTAGTAGTAGCAGGTGTAATGGTTGTTGTTGTAGTAGTTGTAGTAGTAGCAGGCGTAATGGTTGTAGTAGTAGTTGTAGTAGTAGCAGGCCTAATGGTTGTAGTAGTAGTTGTAGTAGTAGCAGGCCTAATGGTTGTAGTAGTAGTAGCAGGCCTAATGGTTGTAGTAGTAGTTGTAGTAGTAGCAGGCCTAATGGTTGTAGTAGTAGCAGGCTTAATGGTTGTAGTAGTAGTAGCAGGCCTAATGGTTGTAGTAGTAGTTGTAGTAGTAGCAGGCCTAATGGTTGTAGTAGTAGCAGGCCTAATGGTTGTAGTAGTAGCAGGCCTAATGGTTGTAGTAGTAGCAGGCCTAATGGTTGTAGTAGTAGTAGCAGGCCTAATGGTTGTAGTAGTAGTAGCAGGCCTAATGGTTGTAGTAGTAGTTGTAGTAGTAGCAGGCCTAATGGTTGTAGTAGTAGTTGTAGTAGTAGCAGGCCTAATGGTTGTAGTAGTAGCAGGCCTAGTGGTTGTAGTAGTAGCAGGCCTAATGGTTGTAGTAGTAGTAGCAGGCCTAATGGTTGTAGTAGTAGCAGCAGGCCTAATGGTTGTAGTAGTAGTAGCAGGCCTAATGGTTGTAGTGGTAGTAGTTGTAGTAGTAGCAGGCCTAATGGTTGTAGTAGTAGTTGTAGTAGTTGTAGTAGTAGCAGGCCTAATGGTTGTAGTAGTAGTAGCAGCCTAATGGTTCTAGTAGTAGTAGCAGGCCTAATGGTTGTAGTAGTAGTAGCAGGCCTAATGGTTGTAGTAGTAGTAGCAGGCCTAATGGTTGTAGTAGTAGTAGCAGGCCTAATGGTTCTAGTAGTAGCAGGCCTAATGGTTGTAGTAGTAGTAGCAGGCCTAATGGTTGTAGTAGTAGCAGGCCTAATGGTTGTAGTAGTAGTAGACATAATCGTTGTAGTAGTAGACCTAATAGTTGTAGTAGCAGTAGCAGACATAATGGTTGTAGTAGCAGTAGCAGACATAATAGTTGTAGTAGTAGATGTAATAGTTGTAGTAGTAGACCTAATGGTTTAGTAGTAGTAGTAGGTAGACCTAATGGTTGTAGTAGCAGTAGTAGACATACTATTTGTAGTAGTAGATGTAATAGTTGTAGTAGTAGCAGACATAATGGTTGTAGTAGTAGTAGACATAATAGTTGTAGTAGTAGTAGACATAATAGTTGTAGTAGTAGATGTAATGGTTGTAGTAGTAGTAGTAGACCTAATAGTTGTAGTAGCAGTAGTAGCAGGCCTAATAGTAGTTGTAGTAGTAGTAGTAGGACATAATAATGGTTGTAGTAGTAGTAGTAGCATGCCTAATAGTTGTAGTAGTAGTAGCAGGCCTAATAGTTGTAGTAGTAGTTGTAGTAGTAGCAGGCCTAATGGTTGTAGTAGTTGTAGTAGTAGCAGGCGTAATGGTTGTTGTTGTAGTAGTTGTAGTAGTAGCAGGCCTAATGGTTGTAGTAGTAGTTGTAGTAGTAGCAGGCTTAATAGTTGTAGTAGTAGTTGTAGTAGTAGCAGGCCTAATGGTTGTAGTAGTAGCAGGTGTAATGGTTGTTGTTGTAGTAGTTGTAGTAGTAGCAGGCGTAATGGTTGTTGTAGTAGTAGCAGGCCTAATGGTTGTAGTAGTAGTTGTAGTAGTAGCAGGCTTAATGGTTGTAGTAGTAGTTGTAGTAGTAGCAGGCCTAATGGTTGTAGTAGTAGTTGTAGTAGTGCAGGCCTAATGGTGGTTGTAGTAGTAGCAGGCCTAATGGTTGTAGTAGTAGTTGTAGTAGTAGCAGGCCTAATGGGTAGTAGTAGTTGTAGTAGTAGCAGGCCTAATGGTTGTAGTAGTAGCAGGCCTAATGGTTGTAGTAGTAGTAGCAGGCCTAATGGTTGTAGTAGTAGTAGCAGGCCTAATGGGTAGTAGTAGTTGTAGTAGTAGCAGGCCTAATGGTTGTAGTAGTAGTTGTAGTAGTAGCAGGCCTAATGGTTGTAGTAGTAGCAGGCCTAATGGTTGTAGTAGTAGTAGCAGGCCTAATGGTTGTAGTAGTAGTATCAGGCCTAATGGTTGTAGTAGTAGTAGCAGGCCTAATGGTTGTAGTGGTCAGGTAGTTGTAGTAGTAGCAGGCCTAATGGTTGTAGTAGTAGCAGGCCTAATGGTTGTAGTAGTAGTAGCAGGCCTAATGGTTGTAGTAGTAGTAGCAGGCCTAATGGTTGTAGTAGTAGCAGGCCTAATGGTTCTAGTAGTAGCAGGCCTAATGGTTGTAGTAGTAGTAGCAGGCCTAATGGTTGTAGTAGTAGCAGGCCTAATGGTTGTAGTAGTAGCAGGCCTAATGGTTGTAGTAGTAGTAGCAGGCCTAATGGTTGTAGTAGTAGTAGCAGGCCTAATGGTTGTAGTAGTAGTAGCAGGCCTAATGGTTGTAGTAGTAGTAGCAGGCCTAATGGTTGTAGTAGTAGCAGGCCTAATGGTTGTAGTAGTAGTAGCAGGCCTAATGGTTGTAGTAGTAGTAGCAGGCCTAATGGTTGTAGTAGTAGCAGGCCTAATGGTTGGTAGTAGTAGCAGGCCTAATGGTTGTAGTAGTAGCAGGCCTAATGGTTGTAGTAGTAGTAGCAGGCCTAATGGTTGTAGTAGTAGTAGCAGGCCTAATGGTAGTAGTAGTTGTAGTAGTAGCAGGCCTAATGGTTGTAGTAGTAGCAGGCCTAATGGTTGTAGTAGTAGTAGCAGGCCTAATGGTTGTAGTAGTAGTAGCAGGCCTAATGGTTGTAGTAGTAGTAGCAGGCCTAATGGTTGTAGTAGTAGCAGGCCTAATGGTTGTGTAGTAGTAGCAGGCCTAATGGTTGTAGTAGTAGTAGCAGGCCTAATGGTTGTAGTAGTAGTAGCAGGCCTAATGGTTGTAGTAGTAGCAGGCCTAATGGTTGTAGTAGTAGTAGCAGGCCTAATGGTTGTAGTAGTAGCAGGCCTAATGGTTGTAGTAGTAGTAGCAGGCCTAATGGTTGTAGTAGTAGTAGCAGGCCTAATGGTTGTAGTAGTAGTAGCAGGCCTAATGGTTGTAGTAGTAGTAGCAGGCCTAATGGTTGTAGTAGTAGTAGCAGGCCTAATGGTTGTAGTAGTAGTAGCAGGCCTAATGGTTGTAGTAGTAGCAGGCCTAATGGTTGTAGTAGTAGTAGCAGGCCTAATGGTTGTAGTAGTAGTAGCAGGCCTAATGGTTGTAGTAGTAGCAGGCCTAATGGTTGTAGTAGTAGTAGCAGGCCTAATGGTTGTAGTAGTAGTAGCAGGCCTAATGGTTCTAGTAGTAGATAAATGTGTTGTGTCCTGGCTGCATTGATACTGTGTTGGAGGAGCCAGTGCGACAGTGAGACTTCTTGGTAACGGTCTTCCCCTGTCATCATGTTATTGATTTATTCTCATATGTCTATTAAATAGTTATTTATCCCCCACAGTGATATTAGGGGTCCGTTGCACTGTCATTTCCAGACACACAGTCTGAAAAACATAGTATCATTATTTGTAAGATCATAGGGTTTTGCATAGTGAAGTCATACAACCGTATTGCCATTGAGGCCTAGCCAGAGAAAACTAGAAAAGGAATAGAACCTTAACCATTCTAAGCTTTGAGCTAAAAGCAGTAGGAAGAAAACACAGGTCTATTGAGAAGAGCATTCTATATTCTAAACTGGGTGGTTCCAGCCCTGAATACTGATTGGCTGAAAGCCGTGGTATATCAGACCGAATACCATGGGTATTTCAAAACATTTATTTTTACGTTGGTAGCAGTTTATAATAGCAATAAAGCACCTCGGGGGTTTGTGATATATTTATTTAACCTTTATTTAACCAGGTAGGCTAGTTGAGAACAAGTTCTCATTTTCAACTGCGACCTGGCCAAGATAAAGCATAGCAGTGTGAACAGACAACACAGAGTTACACATGGAGTAAACAATTAACAAGTCAATAACACAGTAGAAAAAAAGGGGAGTCTATATACAATGTGTGCAAAAGGCATGAGGAGGTAGGGGAATAATTACAATATTGCAGATTAACACTGGAGTGATAAATGATCAGATGATCATGTACAGGTAGAGATATTGGTGTGCAAAAGAGCAGAAAAGTAAATAAATAAAAACTGTGGGGATGAGGTAGGTGAAAATGGGTGGGCTATTTACCAATAGATTATGTACAGCTGCAGCGATCGGTTAGCTGCTCAGATAGCTGATGTTTGAAGTTGGTGAGGGAGATAAGTCTCCAACTTGATTTTTTAGTCCAGTCACAGGCAGCAGAGTACTGTGAATGAGGTGTTGGCTTTGGGATAGTCTGTCATCTCTGTGAGAGCCTACGGATGCCTGGGTATTAGTCTGTCTAGCATGGCCTTGTAGATGACCTGAGCCTGGGTCTTAGAATCTGTCGAGGGCCAGTGAGCTGCCAGTGGTGGGTGTATAGGTGCTTTAGTGACAAAACGGATGGCACTGTGATAAGCTGCATCCTGGGTGTTAGTCTTTCTAGATGAGCTGCCTGGGTGTAGGATAGTCTGTCTCAGTGAGCGTGCCTGGGCTTTGTTAGGAATAGAAAGCCGACTCTTGATTTGATTTTCGATTGGAGATGTTTGATGGGTCTGGAAGGAGAGTTTGCAGTCTAGGAATAACACCCAGTCTATGGCGAATATACCACAGCTAAGGACTTAGTCCTATGAGCTAGCCTGGTATATTGGCTATATACCACACCCCTCGGGACATATTCTGTCTCTCTGTGACCTACTTAAGCTCCCTGCCTCAGGAAGACTACTCTGATGACATGAGTCTGTACCGCAGTAGTATACAGTGTCATGCTGCCTGGGTCATTGTGTCACACTGTGTCAGTCCAGAGACTACAGACAAAAGCTGCCTGGGTGTTAGTCTGTCTCAGTGAGCTGCCTGGGTGTTAGTCTGTCTCAGTGAACTGCTTGGGTGTTAGTCTGTCTCAGTGAACTGCCTGGGTATTAGTCTGTCTCAGTGAGCTGCCTGGGTGTTAGTCTGTCTCAGTGAGCTGCCTGGGTGTTAGTCTCTCTGTGAGCTGCCTGGGTGTTAGTCTCTCTGTGAGCTGCCTGGGTGTTAGTCTGTCTCAGTGAGCTGCCTGGGTGTTAGTCTCTCTGTGAGCTGCCTGGGTGTTAGTCTCTCTGTGAGCTGCCTGGGTATTAGTCTGTCTCAGTGAGCTGCTTGGGTGTTAGTCTGTCTCAGTGAGCTGCCTGGGTGTTAGTCTCTCTGTGAGCTGCCTGGGTATTAGTCTGTCTCAGTGAGCTGCCTGGGTGTTAGTCTCTCTGTGAGCTGCCTGGGTGTTAGTCTCTCTGTGAGCTGCCTGGGTATTAGTCTGTCTCAGTGAGCTGCCTGGGTGTTAGTCTCTCTGTGAGCTGCCTGGGTGTTAGTCTCTCTGTGAGCTGCCTGGGTGTTAGTCTCTCTGTGAGCTGCCTGGGTGTTAGTCTGTCTCTCTGTGAGCTGCCTGGGTATTAGTCTGTCTCAGTGAGCTGCCTGGGTATTAGTCTGTCTCAGTGAGCTGCCTGGGTGTTAGTCTCTCAGTGAGCTGCCTGGGTGTTAGTCTCTCTGTGAGCTGCCTGGGTGTTAGTCTCTCTGTGAGCTGCCTGGGTGTTAGTCTCTCTGTGAGCTGCCTGGGTGTTAGTCTGTCTCAGTGAGCTGCCTGGGTGTTAGTCTCTCTGTGAGCTGCCTGGCCTGCTGTTATTTTTCCAGCTTGCCTTCCTGTGTGTCGTTTGGATCTTTTGAAATGACTAATGACTGATGAAACATGGGATGAAGCTGGTTAAATGAGGGTTGATATGCACAGACAGCAGCTCTGTCACTCTCTCTCTCTCTCTCTCTCTCGTGGTAAACTTATCAAAGGCTCTTGAGATGAGCTGATAGAAGATAGCCTGGAGGAAGGCAGGCACATAGAGGAAATGGGACTGATGGTGTCTGTGAGAGGAACGCTGGTCGTCAGGGACAGGGTCCCACCACGTGGCAGGCAGCAGGGAGGTAGTGAGGAATGCAGGACATTCCTTATCTGGGACTTCTCCTCCTCTTTAAACCCCACGATTAACAGAGGATTCTACGCACTTCACTGGGCAGCTTCCGGGCTTTTCTAGGTTGGGCGTTGTCTTCTAAAAGTGCACTTTAAGCTCAGATCATCCAAATGCCAACAGGTGACCCAAAGGAGAGGAAATAGTGGCGCTACAGACGGATGAGGCCACAGTTTAAGGGTCATTCTGGATTATATAGAGAGAAATAGTAATGGCGTCTTTTTGTAGGCACTATCTCCGCCATGGTTCGTTTGACCAAAGTCTATAGGGAAAATGAACAGCGTTTTTTGTAGGGTTTTTGGATAACTACTGAACATATAGTGAGGGGGAAAAGTTTTTGATCCCCTTATGATTTCGTACGTTTGCCCACTGACAAAGAAATGATCAGTCTATTATTTTAATGGTAGGTTTATTTGAACAGTGAGACAGAATGACAACAAAAAAATCCAGAAAAACATGTCAAAAATGTTATAAATTGATTTGCATTTTAATGAGGGAAATAAGTATTTGACCCCGTCTCAATCAGAAAGATTTCTGGCTCCCAGGTGTCTTTTATACAGGTAACGAGCTGAGATTCGAAGCACACTCTTAAAAGGAGTGCTCCTAAACTCAGTTTGTTACCTGTATAAAAGACACCTGTCCACAGAAGCAATCAATCAATCAGATGGGCTACAAGACCATCGCCAAGCAGCTTGGTGAGAAGGTGACAACAGTTGATGCGATTATTCGCAAATGGAAGAAACACAAAAGAACTGCCAATCTCCCTCTGCCTGGGGCTCCATGCAAGATCTCACCTCGTGGAGTTGCAATGATCATGAGAACGGTGAGGAATCAGCCCAGAACTACACGGGAGGATCTTGTCTATGATCTCAAGGCAGCTGGGACCATAGTCACCAAGAAAACAATTGGTAACACACTACGCCGTGAAGGACTGAAATCCTGCAGCGCCCGCAAGGTCTCACTGCTCAAGAAAGCACATATACATGCCTGTCTGAAGTTTGCCAATGAACATCTGAATGATTCAGAGGACAACTGGGTGGAAGTGTTGTGGTCAGATGAGACCAAAATTGAGCTCTTTGGCATCAACTCAACTTGCCGTGTTTGGAGGGGGAGGAATGCTGCCTATGACCCCAAGATCACCATCAAACATGGAGGTGGAACCATTATGCCTTGGGGGTGTTTTCCTGCTTAGGGGACAGGACAACTTCACCGCATCAAAGGGACGATGGACGGGGCCATGTACCGTCAAATCCTGGGTGAGAACCTCCTTCCCTCAGCCAGGGCATTGAAAATGGGTCGTGGATGGGTATTCCAGCATGACAATGACCCAAAACACACGACCAAGGCAACAAAGGAGTGGCTCAAGTAGAAGCACATTAAGGTCCTGGAGTGGCCTAGCCAGTCTCCAGACCTTAATCCCATAGAAAATCTGTGGAGGGAGCTGAAGGTTCGAGTTGCCAAACGTCAGCCCCGAAACCTTAATGACTTGGAGAAGATCTGCAAGATCTACAAAATCTTTGCTGAGATGTGTGCAAACCTGGTAGCCAACTACAAGAAACGTCTGACCTCTGTGATTGCCAACAAGGGTTTTGCCACCATGTACTAAGTTGTGTTTTGCAGAGGGGTCAAATACTTATTTCCCTCATTAAAATGCAAATCAATTTATAACATTTTTGACGTGCGCTTTTCTGGATTCTTTTGCTGTTATTCTGTCTCACTGTTCAAATAAACCTACCATTACAATTATAGACTGATCATTTCTTTGTCAGTGTGCAAACGTACAAAATCAACAGGGGATCAAATACTTTTTTCCCTCACTGTAAGGTCTGTGGTAAACACAGTCTCAGGAGATCTTATACGTTTTGTTCTATAAGATCATCTCCATCAGTTGACACCACTTGTGAATTTTGATGAATTGATGTGATAACAAAAAAACACACGAAGGCTTCATAATTCATAAAGGTCATGTTAACTGACTGCTATTATCTCATAGAACTGTAACGGAGACACTGGGAGTCGAGAAGCAGCTGCAAGGGGAAGTTAAATAATACAAGAAACATGGAACGATACAAAACAGGAGTTGCGTCTGGACATGAAACACAACCAATACTGCCTGAGGAATGGAACTAAGGGACTGAACGATATAGTGGAGGTAATCGGTGAAGTGATGGAGTCCAGGTATGTCTCATGATGAGGCGTAGGTGCACGTAATGATGGTGCCAGGTGTGCGTAATGATGGTGCCAGGTGTGCGTAATGATGGTGCCAGGTGTGCGTAATGATGGTTGACAGCCAGTGGTTAGTAGACCGGCGACGTGGAGCGCTGGAGAGGGGGGAGCAGGAGTAGACGTGATAAGAGAAAAACGTATAACCCTGTGTTAGCCTCGGACCTTCCTTCCCATAGGGATGGCTAAACAAACCAGAGGCCTGTGTTAGCCTCGGACCTTCCTTCCCATAGGGATGACTGAACAAACCAGAGGCCTGTGTTAGCCTCAAACCTTCCTTCCCATAGGGATGGCTGAACAAACCAGAGGCCTGTGTTAGCCTCAGACCTTCCTTCCCATAGGGATGGCTGAACAAACCAGAGGCCTGTTAGCCTCAGACCTTCCTTCCCATAGGGATGGCTGAACAAACCAGAGGCCTGTGTTAGCCTCAGACCTTCCTTCCCATAGGGATGACTGAACAAACCAGAGGCCTGTGTTAGCCTCAGACCTTCCTTCCCATAGGGATGGATGAACAAACCAGAGGCCTGTGTTAGCCTCAGACCTTCCTTCAAACCAGATAGGACCTTCCTTCCCATAGGGATGACTGAACAAACCAGAGGCCTGTTAGCCTCAGACCTTCCTTCCCATAGGGATGACTGAACAAACCAGAGGCCTGTGTTAGCCTCAGACCTTCCTTCCCATAGGGATGGCTGAACAAACCAGAGGCCTGTGTTAGCCTCAGACCTTCCTTCCCCTGAACAAACCAGAGGCCTGTGTTAGCCTCAGACCTTCCTTCCCATAGGGATGGCTGAACAAACCAGAGGCCTGTGTTAGCCATAGGGATGGCTGAACAAACCAGACCTTCCTTCCCATAGGGATGGCTGAACAAACCAGAGGCCTGTGTTAGCCTCAGACCTTCCTTCCCATAGGGATGGCTGAACAAACCAGAGGCCTGTGTTAGCCTCAGACCTTCCTTCCCATAGGGATGGCTGAACAAACCAGAGGCCTGTGTTAGCCTCAGACCTTCCTTCCCATAGGGATGGCTGAACAAACCAGAGGCCTGTGTTAGCCTCAGACCTTCCTTCCCATAGGGATGACTGAACAAACCAGAGGCCTGTGTTAGCCTCAGACCTTCCTTCCCATAGGGATGGCTGAACAAACCAGAGGCCTGTGTTAGCCTCAGACCTTCCTTCCCATAGGGATGGCTGAACAAACCAGAGGCCTGTGTTAGCCTCAGACCTTCCTTCCCATAGGGATGGCTGAACAAACCAGAGGCCTGTGTTAGCCTCAGACCTTCCTTCCCATGGGGATGGCTGAACAAACCAGAGGCCTGTGTTAGCCTCAGACCATAGGGATGGCTCCTTCCCAGACCTTCCTTATAGGGATGGCTGAACAAACCAGAGGCCTGTGTTAGCCTCAAACCTTCCTTCCCATAGGGATGGCTGAACAAACCAGAGGCCTGTGTTAGCCTCAGACCTTCCTTCCCATAGGGATGGCTGAACAAACCAGAGGCCTGTGTTAGCCTCAGACCTTCCTTCCCATAGGGATGGCTGAACAAACCAGAGGCCTGTGTTAGCCTCAAACCTTCCTTCCCATAGGGATGGCTGAACAAACCAGAGGCCTGTGTTAGCCTCAGACCTTCCTTCCCATAGGGATGGCTGAACAAACCAGAGGCCTGTGTTAGCCTCAGACCTTCCTTCCCATGGGGATGGCTGAACAAACCAGAGGGGAATCAGTTCCGGGTTTTAGGACTACAAGCTGGTGAGCTCTATTGCAGGAGGGATTGAGTTGAGAGTTAATGTAGCACATATTGCTCATAGAGTATTTTTGTATTTGTATTTATTATGGATCCCCATTAGCTGCTTCCAAAGCAGCAGTTACGCTTCCTGGGGTCCAGAAAAATTACGCTTCCTGGGGTCCAGCAAAATTAAATCCGTTTATGTAACGTTTGTCGTCCTCGTCTGAGGATTCTGAAGGATCGGAGGACCAATGCGCAGCGTGGTATGTGTTCATGATGAATTTATTAAACACAGAACACTAAAACAGAAATAACAAAGAGAATGACACGAAACGAAACAGTCCTTCCTGTCTGGTGACATACACAAAGATGGAAAACAAAAGAACTAAGGTCAGAACGTGACAGTTTATACAATTTTAAAACATTTCACAACACTCTGTGTGCCCCCAGGCCCCTACTCCACCACTACCACATATCTACAGTACTAAATCCATGAGTGTGTATTAGAGGTTGACCGATAATGATTTTTCAACGCCAATACCGATTATTGGAGGACCAAAAAAGCCGATACCGATTAATCGGACGATCTTTCGTTTATTTGTAATAATGACAATTACAACAATACTGAATGAACACTTATTTCAAGTTAATATAATACATCAATAAAATCCATTTAGCCTCAAGTAAATAGTGAAACATGTTCAATTTGGTTTAAATAATGCAAAAGCAAAGTGTTGGAGAAGAAAGTAAAAGTGCAATATGTGCTATGTAAGAAAGCTAACGTTTCAATTCCTTGCTCAGAACATGAGAACATATGAAAGCTGGTGGTTCCTTTTAACATGAGTCTTCAATATTCCCAGGTAAGAAGTTTTAGGTTGTGGTTATTATAGGGCTATTTCCCTCTTTACCATTTGTATTTCATTAACCTTTGACTATTGGATGTTCTTATAGGCACTTTAGTATTGCCAGTGTAACAGTATAGCTTCCGTCCCTCTCCTCGCTCCTCCCTAGGCTTGAACCAGCAACACAACGACAACAGCCACCATCGAAGCAGCGTTACCCATGCAGAGCAAGGGGAACAACTACTAGAAGGCTCAGAGCGAGTGACGTTTGAAACACTATTAACGCGCGCTAACTAGCTAGCCATTTCACTTAGATTACACCAGCCTCATCTTGGGAGTTGATAGGTTTGAAGTAATAAACAGCGCAATGCTTGACGCACAATGAAGAGCTGCTGGCAAAATGCATGAAAGCGCTGTTTGAATGAATGTTTACACGCCTGCTTCTGCCTACCACCGCTCAGTCAGATACTTGTATGCTTGTATGCTCAGTCAGATTATATGCAACGCAGGACACGCTAGATAATATCTAGTAATATCATCAACCATGTGTAGTTAACTAGTGATTATGATTGATTGTTTTTTATAATATAAGTTTAATGCTAGCTAGCAACTTACCTTGGCTTACTGCATTCGCGTAATAGGCAGTCTCCTTGTGGAGTGCAACGAGAGAGAGGCAGGTCGTTATTGCGTTGGACTAGTTAACTGTAAGGTTGCAAGATTATCCTCCGAGATGACAAGGTGAAAATCTATCGTTCGGCCCCTGAACAAGGCAGTTAACAAGCCGTTCCTAGGCCGTCATTGAAAATAAGAATGTGTTCTTAACTGACTTGCCTAGTTAAATAAATATGTGTCTGTGCCAATGTTTGTGTTGCTTCACAGTCCCCACTGTTCCATAAGGTGTTTTTTTAATCTGTTTTTAAAATCTGATTCTACTACTTGTATCAGTCACTTGATGTGGAATAGAGTTCCATGTAGTTCTCTGTAGCTCTATGTAGTACTGTGTGCCTCCCATAGTCTGTTCTGGACTTGGTGACTGTGAAGATACCTCGTGGCATGTCTTGTGGGGTATGCATGGGTGTCCGAGCTGTGTGCCAGTAGTTTAGACAGACAGCTTGGTGCATTCAACATGTCAATACCTCTCATAAATAAAATTTGTGAGGAAGTCAATCTCTCCTCCACTTTCAGCCAGGAGAGATTGACATTCATATCATTAATATTAGCTCTCTGTGTACATCCAAGTGCTAGCCGTGCTGCCCTGTTCTGAGCCAATTGCAATTTTTGCAATTGCAAAGTCCTTTTTTTGTGGCACTTGACCACATGACTGAACAGTAGTCAGGGTGTGACAAAACTAGGGCCTGTAGGACCTGCCTTGTTGACAGTAGTGTTAAGAAGGTAGAAACTAGGGCCTGTAGGACCTGCCTTGTTGATAGTAGTGTTAAGAAGGTAGAAACTAGGGCCTGTTGGACCTGCCTTGTTGATAGTAGTGTTAAGAAGGTAGAAACTAGGGCCTGTAGGACCTGCCTTGTTGATAGTAGTGTTAAGAAGGTAGAAACTAGGGCCTGTAGGACCTGCCTTGTTGATAGTAGTGTTAAGAAGGTAGAAACTAGGGCCTGTAGGGCCTGCCTTGTTGATAGTAGTGTTAAGAAGGTAGAAACTAGGGCCTGTAGAACCTGCCTTGTTGATAGTAGTGTTCAGGCAGAGCATCACTTTATTATACAGTTTTGACCATGACAGTTTACAATCTAGTTTTACTCCAAGCAGTTTAGTTCTCTCAACTTGCTCAATTTCCACATTATTTATTACAAGATTTAGTTGAGGTTTAGGGTTTAGTGAGTATTTTGTTCCAAATACAATGCTTTTAGTTTTAGGGCTAACTTATTCCTTGCCACCCACTCTGAAACTAACTGCAGCTCTTTGTTGAGTGTTGAAGTCATTTCAGTCGCTGTAGTAGCTGACGTGTATAGCGTTGAGTCATTCGCATACGTAGAAACTCTGGCTTTACTCAAAGTCAGTGGCATGTCGTTAGTAAAAACTTTAAAAAGCAATGGGCCTAAACAGCTACCCTGGGGAATTCCTGATTCTATCTGGATTATATTTGAAAGCTTCCATTAAAGAACACCCTCTGTGTTCTGTTAGACAAGTAACTCTTTATCCACATTATAGCAGGGGGTGTAAAGCCATAACACACATGTTTTTCCAGCAGCAGACTATGATCAATAATGTCAAAAGCTGCACTGAAGTCTAACAAGACAGCCCCCACAATCATTTTATCATCAGTTTCTCAGCCAATCATCAGTCATTTGTGTAAGTGCTGTGCTTGTTGAATGTCCTTCCCTATAAGCATGCTGAAAGTCTGTTGTCAATTTGTTTACTGTAAAATAGCATTGTATCTGGTCAAACACCATTTTGTCCAAAAGTGTACTAAGGGTTGGTAACAGGCTGCTTGGTTGGCTATTTGAGCCAGTAAAGGGGGCTTTACTATTCTTGGGTAGTACATGTATTCATGCTATGTCTTTTAAACAGTTGTAGTTAAACAATATGTACTTATAAATATATGTATGAGCGATGGCCGAGCGGCATAGGCAAGGTCCAATAGATGGTATAAAATATAGTATATTGTCACGAACCGGCTCAAAGCCCGTAACAAAAGGGAGACAACGTGGAGATGGGGAATAACAAAGTATATATTTATTACATAAGTAACTAAGTATAATATACAATGGTGTGTGTGTAATCAGTAGTGTAAGTGAGTGTTTTGCATGCATGAATGTGATAATGCAGGGTGTTGAAAAATGCTAAAACAAACAACCAAAAACCACCAAGAAACAAAACAAAATCTATAAAGGTGTCTGAATGGAGTCTCCTCCATGAATAGGGAAATGGTGTATTTATCCTGGGAGACACCGGGCCCAGGTGTGTCTGCATGGAGAGAGTCTCCTCCATGAATGGGGAAGTGGTGTATTTATCCTGGGAGACACCGGGCCCAGGTGTGTCTGCATGGAGAGAGTCTCCTCCATGAATGGGGAAGTGGTGTATTTATCCTGGGAGACACCGGGCCCAGGTGTGTCTGCATGGAGAGAGTCTCCTCCATGAATGGGGAAGTGGTGTATTTATCCTGGGAGACACCGGGCCCAGGTGTGTCTGCATGGAGAGAGTCTCCTCCATGAATGGGGAAGTGGTGTATTTATCCTGGGAGACACTGGGCCCAGGTGTGTCTGCATGGAGAGAGTCTCCTCCATGAATGGGGAAGAGGTCTATTTATCCTGGGAGACACCGGGCCCAGGTGTGTCTGCATGGAGAGAGTCTCCTCCATGAATGGGGAAGAGGTCTATTTATCCTGGGAGACACCGGGCCCAGGTGTGTCTGCATGGAGAGAGTCTCCTCCATGAATGGGGAAGAGGTCTATTTATCCTGGGAGACACCGGGCCCAGGTGTGTCTGCATGGAGAGAGTCTCCTCCATGAATGGGGAAGTGGTGTATTTATCCTGGGAGACACCGGGCCCAGGTGTGTCAGCATGGAGAGAGTCTCCTCCATGAATGGGGAAGTGGTGTATTTATCCTGGGAGACACCGGGCCCAGGTGTGTCAGCATGGAGAGAGTCTCCTCCATGAATGGGGAAGTGGTGTATTTATCCTGGGAGACACCGGGCCCAGGTGTGTCTGCATGGAGAGAGTCTACTCCATGAATAGGGAAGTGGTGTATTTATCCTGGGAGACACCGGGCCCAGGTGTGTCTGCATGGAGAGAGTCTCCTCCATGAATGGGGAAGTGGTGTATTTATCCTGGGAGACACTGGGCCCAGGTGTTCTGCATGGAGAGAGTCTCCTCCATGAATGGGGAAGTGGTGTATTTATCCTGGGAGACACCGGGCCCAGGTGTGTCTGCATGGAGAGAGTCTCCTCCATGAATGGGGAAGTGGTATATTTATCCTGGGAGAGTCTCCTCCAGTGGTGTATTTATCCTGGGAGACACTGGGCCCAGGTGTTCTGCATGGAGAGAGTCTCCTCCATGAATGGGGAAGTGGTGTATTTATCCTGGGAGACACCGGGCCCAGGTGTGTCTGCATGGAGAGAGTCTCCTCCATGAATGGGGAAGTGGTGTATTTATCCTGGGAGACACCGGGCCCAGGTGTGTCTGCATGGAGAGAGTCTCCTCCATGAATGGGGAAGTGGTGTATTTATCCTGGGAGACACTGGGCCCAGGTGTTCTGCATGGAGAGAGTCTCCTCCATGAATGGGGAAGTGGTGTATTTATCCTGGGAGACACCGGGCCCAGGTGTTCTGCATGGAGAGAGTCTCCTCCATGAATGGGGAAGTGGTGTATTTATCCTGGTAGATACCGGGCCCAGGTGTGTCTACATGGAGAGAGTCTCCTCCATGAATGGGGAAGAGTGGGAGGGTCGTCACAATATGAAATGAGTGATGTAAGATATGTAAACATTATTATTTAAAGTGCCAATCAATCACTAGTCACTTTAAACAATGCCACTTTAATAATGTTTACATATCTGACATTACTCATATCATATGTATATAATGTATTTTATACCATCTATTGCATCTTGCCTATGCCACACGGCCATCGCTCATCCATATACTTATATGTACATATTCTCAAATTAAATCTTATTTGTCACATACACATGGTTAGCAGATGTTAATGTGAGTGTAGCGAAATGCTTGTGCTGCTAGTTCCGACCGTGAAGTAATATCTAACAAGTAATCTAACCTAACAATTTCACAACAACTCATTCACCCCTTTAGATTTGTGTGTATCAGGTCGTTGTTGGGGAATTGTTAGATTACATGTTAGATATTGCTGCACCTTCGGAACTAGAAGCACAAGCACTTCACTACACTCAAATTAACATCTGCTAACCATCAGTTGTGTTTAGTACACTGTTGAACAGTACTACACAGTACACTGACTGGTGAATGCTGTCGGCCACTCCTCCTCTGTAAGTTACAGGAAGGGCTTCTCATTAAAACGAGGTAGACTTAAGGGGGCAGCTGTGTGTGTCTGTCAAAGCAAAGGTTTGCTATCTGCGTCACTGGTCTGCCTGTGGCAGGAAATGAGAATGGAAGATGGTGACGCAGATGAGGAAATAGCTCATTCATTGGACCTGCCTATAAACAGTGCGCTGCGTGAGGGGGGGGTACGCAGGCAAGGCCTCTGTCTGTCTGTTATGATTTCAACCTTTTACTGTCCATGCATCAGTCAGACACACTGATTCCTCTGTCTCTCCCTCTCTGTCTCTCTCTCTCTCTCTCTCTCTCTCTCTCTCTCTCTCTCTGTCTCTCAATTCAATTCCAGGGGCTTTATTGGCATGGGATTCATGTGTTAACATTGCCAAAGCAAGTGAGGTAGATAATATACAAAAGTGAAATAAACAATCAAAATTAACAGTAAACATTACACATACAGAAGTTTCAAAACAATAGACATTACAAATGTCATATATATATGTATGTGTGTATGTGTGTGTGTGTGTGTGTGTGTGTATATATATATATATATATATATATAGTGTTGTATCAATGTACAAATGGTTACAGGACACAAGATAATAAATATGGGTTGTATTTACAATGGTGTTTGTTCTTCACTGATTGCCCTTTTCTAGTGGCAACAGGTCACAAATCTTACTGCTGTGATGGCACACTGTGGAATTTCACCCAGTAGATATGGGAGTTTATCAAAATTGGATTTGTTTTCGAATTCTTTGTGGATCTGTGTAATCTGAGGGAAATATGTGTCTCTAATATCGTCATATTTGGGCAGGAGGTTAGGAAGTGCAGCTCAGTTTCCACCTCATTTTGTGGGCAGTGAGCACATAGCCAGTCTTCTCTTGAGAGCCATGTCTGCCTACGGCGGCCTTTCTCAATAGCAAGGTTATGCTCACTAAGTCTGTACATAGTCAAAGCTTTCCTTAAGTTTGGGTCAGTCTCTCTGTCTCTCTCTCTGTCTCTCTCTCTCTGTCCCTCCCTCTCTCTCTCTCTCTCTCTCTCTCTCTGTCTCTCTGTCTCTCCCTCTCTCTCTCTCTCTCCCCCCCTCTCTGTCAGCTAACTATCTCATATAGACAAAGACAGAAAACAAAATAACTAAGGTCAGAACGTGACAGTTTATACAATTTTAAAACATTTCACAACACTCTGTGTGCCCCCAGGCCCCTACTCCACCACTACCACATATCTACAGTACTAAATCCATGAGTATGTATGAGAGGTCGACCGATTATGATTTTTCAACACCGATACCGATTATTGGAGGACGAAAAAAGCCAATACCGATTAATCGGACGATTTTATTTTTATTTGTAATAATGATAATTACAACAATACTGAATACTCTGTCTCTGTCTCTCCCTTCCTCTCCCTCTGTCTCTCTCTCTCTCTCTCTCCCTCCCTCTGTCTCTGTCTCTCCCTCTCTCTTCCTCTGTCTCTCCCTCTCTCTCTCCCTCTCTCTCCCCCTCTCTCTGTCTCCTTCTCTCTCTCCCTCTCTCTCTCTTTCCCTCTATCTCTCTCTCTCTCTCCCTCTGTCTCTCTCTCCCTCTCTCCCTCCCTCTTTTTCTCTCTCTCTCTTTCCCTCTGTCTCTCTCTCTGTGTCAGCTAACTATCCTCTCTTTCGATCTCTCATTCATTCTCTCTCTCTCTCTGTATGTCAGCTAACTATCTCTCCTCTCTTTCTATCTCCATTTCTCATTCTGTCTTTCCTCTCTTCTTCTCTGTATAAACATACACATATTGGTTGTATTTACAAAGGTGTTTGTTATTCACTGGTTGCCCTTTTCTCGAGGTAACAGGTCACAACAAATCTGGCTGATGTGAAGGCACACTGCTGTATTTTGTCTTAACAGATAAGGGAGTTTTTCAATATTTGGTTTGTTTTCAAATTCTTTGTTGGTCTGTGAGATCTGAGGGAAATATGTGGCAGGAGTCTCTCACTCAGTATAGACTGGTAGTTTCTGGGTCAGCTATGAGGAAGGGAAGAAACTGATTCATCGTCTATGACTGAATTATTGATGCATGTGGAGTGTCCTGACAACGTCTCCTCTCTTACTGTACACTGGGACTGTGTGTCCAGACTGACAGATACATTACCCCCACCCACTTTAACCTATAAAACTGTGTTCAGACTGACAGATACATTACCCCACCCACTTTAACCTATAAAACTGTGTTCAGACTGACGGATACATTACCCCACCCACTTTAACCTATAAAACTGTGTTCAGACTGACAGATACATTACCCCCACCCACTTTAACCTACCAAACTGTGTTCAGACTGACAGATACATTACCCCACCCACTTTAACCTATAAAACTCAGTGATACATTACCCCACCCACTTTAACCTATAAAACTGTGTTCAGACGGACAGATACATTACCCCACCCACTTTAACCTATAAAACTGTGTTCAGACTGACAGATACATTACCCCACCCACTTTAACCTATAAAACTGTGTCCAGACTGACAGATACATTACCCCACCCACTTTAACCTATAAAACTGTGTTCAGACTGACAGATACATTACCCCACCCACTTTAACCTATAAAACTGTGTTCAGACTGACAGATACATTACCCCACCCACTTTAACCTATAAAACTGTGTTCAGACTGACAGATACATTACCCCACCCACTTTAACCTATAAAACTGTGTTCAGACTGACAGATACATTACCCCCACCCACTTTAACCTATAAAACTGTGTTCAGACTGACAGATGCATTACCCCCACCCACTTTAACCTATAAAACTGTGTTCAGACTGACAGATACATTACCCCACCCACTTTAACCTATAAAACTGTGTTCAGACTGACAGATACATTACCCCCACCCAGCTCTTGTGCTGTCTGGCAGATTTTCCACTCTAAGGCTATATGCTGTATGCATGTGGTAAATAAGATAAGGAATATACTGTACACACCCGCCAAGCAGTAAAATTAGGTTTCAAAAACATGAACAAAATAGACCTTATGGAACAACGGGGACTGTGAAGCAACACAAACATATACACACACACACACACACACACACACACAATAACATACGCACTATACACACACGTACACATGGATTTAGTACTGTAGATATGTGGTAGTGGTGGAGTAGGGGCCTGAGGGTACACTGTGTGTTGTGAAATCTATGAATGTATTGTAATGCTTTTAAAATTGTATAAACCGCCTTCATTTTGCTGGACCCCAGGAAGAGTAACTGCTGCCTTGTTAGCAGCTAATGGGGATCCATAATAAATACAAATGTAATTCTACTAAGTTATGCTAATTCACCTATAGACCGATTAGAATGACCAGTCAAGTGGTATTTCCATCAATGAATAGGCTACAAGGCATTACTTCACAAAGGCTTTGTCTTCTTCTTCTCCTGGGCGATATTGGCCGGCAACAATTTTATTTATCAGCTTTTCTATTTTTTTAATCTAACAAAAGCCGGCTATTACCAGCTAATGGAAACCCTGTTACCCACCCACTTTAACCTACCAAATTCCACTCCCCTAGTCACAACAAAGATTGGGTGTAACCATGAGTGTGTGTGTGTGACCACTAAACCCATGTAGACCGTTCTCCGTGTGAGAACACTATAAGTCCCTATTAATCGACTGACAGCAACCGGGCGGCCTCTCTCTGCCAAGAAGCTGGGTATCCATGACAACGGTTGTGGAACACACCAGAAATAGTTTAAGTAATTAGGAGATGGGGAAACTCATTGACCAATGAAATGAGGAACGTATAACGTACCGCCCAGCAGACTAACGACCAAGTTCACATTGTCATTAGAGAACGACCGATATGGATGTTTTAGGGCTGATACCAGTTTTGGGGGGGGGTCAAGGAGGCCAATGACAGATATTCAATATCATTACATTTAAAAACAATTACGATAACATTTTCCAGACAGCCATTTATGCATCTATTTTTGAATCAAACAATACATTTGACTTTGTTTTTACCAACCTAACTACATAATGGTGATCATTTTATTTGAATGGTAAATCTTTTGATAAACTGGGTAAATTAAGATGGCAACGGCTTACTCACAATACAGGTGAATGCATATTCAACAGGAGTATTTGAGCTTGTTTGGAATGACCAGTGTCTAAGGTTTCTACAGATGACATTCTGTATTCCTTCCATGTGGGACTTCAACTAGCCTACTGGTCAACAACGTTTACATAGAAGCATCACTCCATGTCAAGCCTGTATGGAAGGACATCATACAGGCACTGCTTTTAGTTTGACTATAGAGCGAGGGTAGAAAAGAGAAAAAAAAGATTTAACGACGATGCAAGTTCTGTCTTGAATGACTTAAATCTGTCCATAGTTTGAGAAGTGAGAACGCTTCTACAGCTTTCTTAGTCCATAAACATGCAGGAAGATTCTTAGCTAGCTAAACTTATTGCCAATCTTTATTTAGGCATTTTAAAACACTTCCTTCTTCCCCCTTTTACGGCAAACATTTAATGCGACTGTTAGCTGTCAATTTACAGACACAATTGTGACTGGTCAGATCAGCATACCAGTAAATAGCTCATTTACACCAAAGAGGTTTAGAAACTGTGGTTACACCGCAAGTCAGATGGCTTGTTGCTATGTTGGCTATTAGCTCCTTTCTGATATCTTGGCACCATGTTTACCTGGACAGCTAGCTAGCATTGTAGCTAATAAAGCTAGCTAACACCACAGATGAAGGGTTAGTTATCCGTAGTCTTGGCTAACGTGTCAGATAGCTATCTGCTTAGCTAGTTAGCTTGCTTATTGCATGCATAACTCAGCATTGTGCAGTGCTCATTTAAAAAAAATAAAGTGTATGTAGTTTTTATTTATTAAACCTTTATTTAACTAGTCAAGTCAGTTAAGAACAAATTCTTATTGACAATGACGGCAGTGTTCATGGCTCAGGAGGTGAGTGGTGGCTGGCATAGTAGTAGTTTTGCTATGTAGAAGGACTATTGGCAAAGCCACTAGAGAATGAACTAGAAAACTAGAAAAGGCCAATATCGGTCGATCACTAGTTACATTTTTTAAATGTAACTAGGCAAGTCCGTTAAGAACACATTCTTATTTACAATGACGGCCTACATCGGCCAAACCTGGACAACGCTGGGCCAATTGTGCGCCGCCCGATGGGACTCCCAATCACGGCCGGATGTGAAACAGCCTGGATTGAAACCAGGGACTGTAGTGACTTTTCTTGCATTGAGATGCAGTGTCTTAAACTGCTGCTCCACTCGGGAGCCCACAGTTGCTAAGCTAATCGCCGCGCAATCTAGTGCTGGTCGATGTACCATATTTTACTATATACCGGTATTGATGCACGGATCGGTTTGAGTTTTTACTTTACCTTCTATAGTGGTATTTGAATGTTTGGTTTGGTCGATGTTTATACCATATTTTACTATATACCGGTATTGATGCACGGATCGGTTTGAGTTTTTACTTTACCTTCTATAGTGGTATTTGAATGTTTGGTTTGTGTCGTGTTTAACATCCATTTTTATTGTTTATACCTCTACTTGACTCTTCCCTCTCTGCTCTGATTCCAAGTGGCTTTCCTCACAGACCTAGTCCCGCTCTATGTTTATACCTCTACTTGAGTCATCGCTCTCTGCTCTGATTCCAAGTGGCTTTCCTCACAGACCTAGTCCCGCTCTATGTTTATACCTCTACTTGAGTCTTCCCTCTCTGCTCTGATTCCAAGTGGCTTTCCTCACAGACCCAGTCCCGCTCTATGTTTATACCTCTACTTGAGTCTTCCCTCTCTGCTCTGATTCCAAGTGGCTTTCCTCACAGACCTAGTCCCGCTCTATGTTTATACCTCTACTTGAGTCTTCCCTCTCTGTTCTGATTCCAAGTGGCTTTCCTCACAGACCCAGTCCCGCTCTATGTTTATACCTCTACTTGAGTCTTCCCTCTCTGCTCTGATTCCAAGTGGCTTTCCTCACAGACCTAGTCCTCTATGTTTATACCTCTATGTTTATATTCCAAGTGGCTTTCCTCACAGACCTTGACTCTTCCCTCTCTGCTCTGATTCCAAGTGGCTTTCCTCACAGACCTAGTCCCGCTCTATGTTTATACCTCTACTTGAGTCTTCCCTCTCTGCTCTGATTCCAAGTGGCTTTCCTCACAGACCTAGTCCCGCTCTATGTTTATACCTCTACTTGAGTCTTCCCTCTCTGCTCTGATTCCAAGTGGCTTTCCTCACAGACCTAGTCCCGCTCTATGTTTATACCTCTACTTGAGTCTTCCCTCTCTGCTCTGATTCCAAGTGGCTTTCCTCACAGACCTAGTCCCGCTCTATGTCACTCAAGGGGTGCATTTGTTGTTACTTGACCAAATCAAATCAAAGTTTATTTGTCACCTTATAGTGAAATTCTTACTTACAGGCTCTAACCAATAGTGCAAAAAAGGTATTAGGTGAAAAATAGGTTGGTAAAGAAATAAAACAGTAAAAAAGACAGGCTGTATACAGTAGCGAGGCTATAACAGTAGCGAGGCTATAACAGTAGCGAGGCTATATACAGTAGAGAGGCTACATACAGTAGAGAGGCTACATACAGTAGACAGGCTATATACAGTAGCGAGGCTATAAAAGTAGCGAGGCTATATACAGACACTGGTTAGTCAGGCTGATTGAGGTAGTACGTACATGAATGTATAGTTAAAGTGACTATGCATATATGATGAACAGAGCGTAGCAGTAGCGTAAAGAGGGGGTGGTGGGAGACAATGCAGATAGCCAGGTTAGCCAATGTGCTGGAGCACTGGTTGGTCGGGCCAATTGAGGTGGTATGTACATGTAGATATGGTTAAAGTGACTATGCATGTATGATGAACAGAGAGTAGCAGTAGCGTAAAAGAGGGGTTGGCGGGTGGTGGGACACAATGCAGAGAGCCCGGTTAGCCAATGTGTGGGAGCACTGGTTGGTCGGGCTGATTGAGGTAGTATGTACATGAATGTATAGTTAGTGACTATGCATATATGATGAACAGAGAGTAGCAGCAGCGTAAAATAGGGATGGGGGGGCACACAATGCAAATAGTCTGGGTAGCCATTTGATTACCTGTTCAGAGTCTTATGGCTTGGGGATAAAAACTGTTGAGAGGCATTTTTGTCCTAGACTTGGCACTCCGGTACCGCTTGCCATGCAGTAGTAGAGACCAGTCTATGACTGGGGTGGCTGGGGTCTTTGACACGTGCATTCAGTCGTACATTAAATGTTGATGACAATAATGTTGTTTCCACTTTGCTTCTTAATATAAATCCACTAGCGTTCTATAATTACACTATTAGTATGTGTTTCTTAAATCAGCAAACATCTAGTTTGTTTTTTCTTCGCAAGTTTTAGCTAAATCGTGTTAGCCACTAATACTAATCGCTAGTTAGCTGGCTAGCTAATACAAGTACTGAGTCAGATCAAACGTAGCTAGCTGATACAGCCTGATACCAATGCTGGTGTAAGCCTAAGTCAGCATGTTGTTTGTGCAACAGTATCTTATCATTTAAAGAGGTATAGTCGAAGCATGAATATGTTGGCTACATGAAGAAACATTTTAATGTCGCCAAAGTATATAGGGTCCCCGAGGAAACACTGACCATCACTTTGGTTCCTATCCTGTCACAATAACTCTGGGATTTTCATTCGTTGTCATGTCAAACACTGTATTCAAAGTGCCCACTATTATTTATATTCTAACTATAGAATTATAATAAACATTATATTTCCATGATTCCAACAGTTCATCCAAGTGCTTTTATCTAAATCACAAGTAAAAAAAAAAAATAAGGCATTGTTTGTTTTTTTGGCAAATATAGTGCAGCCCTACGTGGCAGTGTGTGGAAATGATCTCAAATGAGTGCAGGAAATGATCTCAAATGAGTGCAGGAAATGATCTCAAATCAGTGCAGGAAATGATCTCAAATCAGTGCAGGAAATGATAAATTGATGGAAATATAGGAAATTATTTTTAGTTGAAGTTGAATTGAACAATATAAAACAATCAGAATGGAGAAAGACTCATTGACATAATTTAGAATATATGTGTTTCCACCCTAGGATCACTCACTACTCATAAAGCATCCTAGGATCACTCACTACTCATAAAGCATCCTAGGATCACTCACTACTCATAAAGCATCCTAGGATCACTCACTACTCATAAAGCATCCTAGGATCACTCACTACTCATAAAGCATCCTAGGATCACTCACTACTCATAAAGCACCCTAGGACTCATAAAGCATCCTAGGATCACTCACTCATAAAGCATCCTAGGATCACTCACTACTCATAAAGCATCCTAGGATCACTCACTACTCATAAAGCATCCTAGGATCACTCACTACTCATAAAGCATCCTAGGATCACTCACTACTCATAAAGCATCCTAGGATCACTCACTACTCATAAAGCATCCTAGGATCACTCACTACTCATAAAGCATCCTAGGATCACTCACTTCTCATAAAGCACCCTAGGATCACTCACTACTCATAAAGCATCCTAGGATCACTCACTACTCATAAAGCATCCTAGGATCACTCACTACTCATAAAGCACCCTAGGATCACTCACTACTCATAAAGCATCCTAGGATCACTCACTACTCATAAAGCATCCAAGGATCACTCACTTCTCATAAAGCACCCTAGGATCACTCACTACTCATAAAGCATCCAAGGATCACTCACTTCTCATAAAGCACCCTAGGATCACTCACTACTCATAAAGCATCCTAGGATCACTCACTACTCATAAAGCATCCTAGGATCACTCACTTCTCATAAAGCACCCTAGGATCACTCACTACTCATAAAGCATCCTAGGATCACTCACTACTCATAAAGCATCCTAGGATCACTCACTACTCATAAAGCATCCTAGGATCACTCACTACTCATAAAGCATCCTAGGATCACTCACTACTCATAAAGCACCCTAGGATCACTCACTACTCATAAAGCATCCTAGGATCACTCACTACTCATAAAGCACCCTAGGATCACTCACTACTCATAAAGCATCCTAGGATCACTCACTACTCATAAAGCATCCTAGGATCACTCACTACTCATAAAGCATCCTAGGATCACTCACTACTCATAAAGCATCCTAGGATCACTCACTACTCATAAAGCATCCTAGGATCACTCACTACTCATAAAGCATCCTAGGATCACTCACTACTCATAAAGCATCCTAGGATCACTCACTACTCATAAAGCATCCTAGGATCACTCACTACTCATAAAGCATCCTAGGATCACTCACTACCCATAAAGCATCCCAGGATCACTCACTACTCATAAAGCATCCTAGGATCACTCACTACTCATAAAGCACCCAAGGATCACTCACTACTCATAAAGCACCCAAGGATCACACACTACTCATGAAGGAAATGTAGAGCTTGTATTATTCAAAAAAACATAAAATACCATCAAATATTTTGGCCATATCACCCAGCCCTAATCCCTTCTAGAAGTCAGGGTATGAGTTGAGAAACCTGCCTATTTTCCTCGAAATTACGTAATGTCATGATTTCAAAGCTAAACAATATTATTCATGTCATTCATGCTAATTTGGGGTTTTACCCCTGTTGACTCCTTGAAGGAGTGTGCTCTTCGTGGAATTATACCCAGAATGCACCACGCGGCCCATTGACAACGGACCGGCAACACAATGGACGTTAATAATAATTGAATGGAGTGTCCCATCTCCTCATTTCTTAAATTATTTCTCAACACATCTGCTGTGCTGTGAGAGAGACATGTGGATGGAACTCACATCATCAGCAGCACCACCCCAGGAGAGCAGAGAGACATGTGGATGGAACTCACATCATCAGCAGCACCACCCTAGGAGAGCAGAGAGACATGTGGATGGAACCCACATCATCAGCAGCACCACCCCAGGAGAGCAGAGAGACATGTGGATGGAACTCACATCATCAGCAGCACCACCCTAGGAGAGCAGAGAGACATGTGGATGGAACTCACATCATCAGCAGCACCACCCCAGGAGAGCAGAGAGACATGTGGATGGAACCCACATCATCAGCAGCACCACCCCAGGAGAGCAGAGAGACATGTGGATGGAACCCACATCATCAGCAGCACCACCCTAGGAGAGCAGAGAGACATGTGGATGGAACCCACATCATCAGCAGCACCACCCAGGAGAGCAGAGAGACATGTGGATGGAACCCACATCATCAGCAGCACCACCCTAGGAGAGCAGAGAGACATGTGGATGGAACCCACATCATCAGCAGCACCACCCCAGGAGAGCAGAGAGACATGTGGATGGAACCCACATCATCAGCAGCACCACCCTAGGAGAGCAGAGAGACATGTGGATGGAACTCACATCATCAGCAGCACCACCCTAGGAGAGCAGAGAGACATGTGGATGGAACTCACATCATCAGCAGCACCACCCTAGGAGAGCAGAGAGACATGTGGATGGAACCCACATCATCAGCAGCACCACCCTAGGAGAGCAGAGAGACATGTGGATGGAACCCACATCATCAGCAGCACCACCCCAGGAGAGCAGAGAGACATGTGGATGGAACTCACATCATCAGCAGCACCACCCTAGGAGAGCAGAGAGACATGTGGATGGAACTCACATCATCAGCAGCACCACCCTAGGAGAGCAGAGAGACATGTGGATGGAACTCACATCATCAGCAGCACCACCCTAGGAGAGCAGAGAGACATGTGGATGGAACCCACATCATCAGCAGCACCACCCTAGGAGAGCAGAGAGACATGTGGATGGAACCCACATCATCAGCAGCACCACCCTAGGAGAGCAGAGAGACATGTGGATGGAACCCACATCATCAGCAGCACCACCCCAGGAGAGCAGAGAGACATGTGGATGGAACCCACATCATCAGCAGCACCACCCTAGGAGAGCAGAGAGACTCTCTCTCTCTCTCTCTCTCTCTCTCTCTCTATCTCTCTCTCTCGTCAGTCCCAGAGCAGAGGTTGTGGATAATGGCAATCAGATGCTTTCCCCAGTAAACCTCCCCACCTCTCCCTCTCCACCCCCCTCCCTACCCCTCCACTTCCCCTCCCTACCCCTCCTCTCCTCCTCCCCAGGTTCTCCTCTCCCTCTCCCCTCCCCAGTAACCCACCCCTCCTCCCCTCCCACCCCTCCTCTCCCCTCTCTACCCCTCCTCTCCTCTCCCCACCCCTCTTCCCCTCTCCCCTCCCCACCCTCCACTTCCCCTCCCCACCCCTCCTCTCCCCTCCCCCCCACCCCTCCACTTCCCCCTCCCTACCCCTCCTCCCCTCCCCACCCCTCCTCTCCCCTCCCTTCCTCTCCCCTCCCTACCCCTCCTCTCCCCTCTCCCCTCCCTACCCCTCCTCTCCTCTCCCCACCCCTCCTCCCCCTCTCCCCTCCCCACCCTCCACTTCCCCTCCCTACCCACCCCTCCACTCCCCTCCCCACCCCTCCTCTCCCCACCCCTCCTCTCCCCTCTCCCCTCCCCACCCCTCCACTTCTCCTCCCCACCTCTCCCCTCCCCACCCACCCCTCCACTTCCCCTCCCTACCCCTCCTCTCCCCTCCCCACCCCTCCTCTCCCCTCCCCACCCACCCCTCCTCTCCCCTCCCTACCCCTCCTCTCCCCTCTCTACCCCTCCTCTCCTCTCCCCACCCCTCTTCTCCCCTCTCCCCTCCCCACCCTCCACTTCCCCTCCCCACCCCTCCTCTCCCCTCCCCACCCACCCCTCCACTTCCCCTCCCTACCCCTCCTCTCCCCTCCCCACCCCTCCTCTCCCCTCCCTTCCTCTCCCCTCCCTACCCCTCCTCTCCTCTCCCCTCCCTACCCCTCCTCCTCTCCTCTCCCCACCCCTCCTCCCCCTCTCCCCTCCCCACCCTCCACTTCCCCTCCCTACCCACCCCTCCCTTCCCCTCCCCACCCCTCCCTCTCCCCACCCCTCCTCTCCCCTCTCCCCTCCCCACCCTCCACTTCTCCTCCCCACCTCTCCCCTCCCCACCCACCCCTCCACTTCCCCTCCCTACCCCTCCCTCCCCTCCCCACCCCTCCTCTCCCCTCCCCACCCCTCCTCTCCCTCTCCCCACCCACCCTCCACTTCCCCTCCCTACCCCCTCCTCTCCCCTCCCCACCCCTCCTCTCCCCTCCCCACCCACCCTCCACTTCCCACCCCTCCTCTCCCCTCCCCCCCACCCTCCACTTCCCTCCCTACCCCTCCTCTCCCCTCCCCACCAGGATGTAGGATGTAACACATCAAAATGTGGAATAAGTCAAGGGGTATGAGTACTTTCTGAAGGCTCTGGAAATAGTTGTTGATTTTTTTATTTGATAAACCATTAAATTGCACTTTAGCTGACCTCAGTGGAATTTAAGCAGCATTTTGTCACAAGTGAACATTTGTACGTAGTGTTTAACATTAGAATGACATTACAGCGCAGGAGGCTGCCGAGTGGAGAACGGCTCAATAATGAATGGGAGCAGAGCAAATGGAATGGAAATCATGGAAACCATGTGTTTGATGTAATTGATTCCATTCCACTGATTCCGATCCAGTCAGTAACACGAGACGGTTCTCCCCAATTAAGGTGCCACCAACCTCCTGTGCATTGCAGTGATGGCACAAAGCCAACACATCACCCTGATAGTGGAATGCTTCACAGAGAGGACTTGAACAGCTGTGATTTAAACTGAGAATGTTTTCTGAAGGTTATGTCCGATCATTACTCTTTCATTTGAACCATGTCTCTCTCTCGTTCTCTCTCTCTCTCTCTCTCTCTCTCTCTCTCTCTCTCTCTCTCTCTCTCTCTCTCTCGGTCTCTCTCTCTCTCGTTCTCTCTCGGTCTCTCTCTCTCTCTCTCTCTCTCTCTCTCTCTCTCTCTCTCTCTCTCTCTCGTTTTCTCTCTCTCGTTCTCTCTCTCTCTCGGTCTCTTCTCTCTCGTTCTCTCGGTTTCTGTCTCTCTTTCTCTCTCGGGTTCTGTCTCTCCCTCTATCTATCTCTCTCTCAGTGGCTCTGGGGCGTAACCAGGCCTTGAAGAGAGAGAAGCCCAAATGGAAGAGTGACTATCCCATGACGGACGGCCAGCTGCGCAGTAAGCGGGATGAGTTCTGGGACACGGCGCCCGCCTTCGAGGGACGCAAGGAGATCTGGGACGCGCTCAAGGCCGCCGCCCAAGCCTTTGAGAGCAACGACCATGAACTGGCCCAGGCCATCATCGACGGGGCCAGCATAACACTGCCACACGGTACGACACACACCACACACACATCTGCTCCTCTATCATCTCTATGTCTCTTATCTATCTTTTCTGTATGTCTGTTAGCCTGTAACATAACACTGCCATGAAGTGGCCCAGGCGGGTCCGCCGTAACGCTACCACACAATACATAACACACTCCATAGACCCCTGACCTCTATAAGCTCTATCTGTCCCCTCTCTGTCATAGTGTAACACTGACACACGATAAGACACACAGACATCTCTCTATCTGTCCCCTCTCTGTCATAGTGTAACACTGACACACGATAAGACACACAGACATCTCTCTATCTGTCCCCTCTCTGTCATAGTGTAACACTGACACACGATAAGACACACAGACATCTCTTTATCTGTCCCCTCTCTGTCATAGTGTAACACTGACACACGATAAGACACACAGACATCTCTCTCCTCAGTGTGACTCTCTATCAACATCACATCCAGACCTTTATCTCTCTGTCATCTCTTCATCTACTTCCTCTCTCTTGCGCTATGTCCTCTTTTCTTTTCCATTACCTCCTTTTCTCTTGCCTTCTCTCCTCAGGGTCCCTGTTACTATCCTGGGCAGGGTCCCTGTTACTATCCTGGTCAGGGTCCCTGTTACTATCCTGGGCAGGGTTCCTGTTACTATCCTGGTCAGGGTCCCTGTTACTATCCTGGGCAGGGTTCCTGTTACTATCCTGGTCAGGGTTCCTGTTACTATCCTGGGCAGGGTCCCTGTTACTATCCTGGTCAGGGTCCCTGTTACTATCCTGGGCAGGGTCCCTGTTACTATCCTGGGCAGGGTCCCTGTTACTATCCTCAGGGTTCCTGTTACTATCCTGGTCAGGGTTCCTGTTACTATCCTGGTCAGGGTCCCTGTTACTATCCTGGTCAGGGTTCCTGTTACTATCCTGGGCAGGGTCCCTGTTACTATCCTGGTCAGGGTCCTGTTACTATCCTGGGCAGGGTTCCTGTTACTATCCTCAGCAGGGTCTCCTGGTCAGGGTCCCTGTTACTATCCTGGTCAGGGTTCCTGTTCTATCCTGGGCAGGGTCCCTGTTACTCCTATCCTCAGGGTCCCTGTTACTATCCTGGTCAGGGTTCCTGTTACTATCCTGGGCATCCTGTTACTTTCAGGGAATCCTGGGCAGGGTCCCTGTTACTATCCTGGTCAGGGTTCCTGTTACTATCCTGGTCAAGGTCCCTGCAGCTATCCTGGGCAGGGTCTGTTACTATCCTGGTCAGGGTCCCTGTTACTATCCTGAAGGGTCCCTGTTACTATCCTGGTCAGGGTTCCTGTTACTACAGGGTCTGTTCTATCAGGGTTCCTACTATCCTGGGCAGGGTCCCTACTATCCTGGCAGGGTCCTGTTACTATCCTGGTCAGGGTCCCTGTTACTCCTGGTCAGGGTTCCCCTCCTTAGGGTCCCTGTTACTATCCTGGGCAGGGTTCCTGTTACTATCCTGGTCAGGGTCCCTGTTACTATCCTGGGCAGGGTTCCTGTTCTATCCTGGTCAGGGTCCCTGTTACTATCCTGGTCAGGGTCCCTGTTACTATCCTGGTCAGGGTCCCTGTTACTATCCTGGTCAGGGTCCCTGTTACTATCCTGGGCAGGGTCCCTGTTACTATCCTGGGCAGGGTCCCTGTTACTATCCTGGTCAGGGTCCCTGTTACTATCCTGGGCAGGGTCCCTGTTACTATCCTGGTCAGGGTTCCTGTTACTATCCTGGGCAGGGTCCCTGTTACTATCCTCAGGGTTCCTGTTACTATCCTGGTCAGGGTCCCTGTTACTATCCTGGTCAGGGTCCCTGTTACTATCCTGGTCAGGGTTCCTGTTACTATCCTGGGCAGGGTTACTATCCTGGTCAGGGTTCTGTTCTGGTCTCCTGTTACTATCCTGGGCAGGGTTCCTGTTCTATCCTGGTCAGGGTCCCTGTTCTATCCTGGGCAGGGTTCCTGTTACTATCCTGGGCAGGGTCCCTGTTACTATCCTGGGCAGGGTTCCTGTTACTATCCTGGGCAGGGTCCTGTTCTATCCTCAGGGTCCCTGTTACTATCCTGGGCAGGGTTCCTGTTACTATCCTGGTCAGGGTCCCTGTTACTATCCTGGTCAGGGTCCCTGTTACTATCCTGGTCAGGGTCCTGTTACTATCCTGGTCAGGGGTCTGGGCCTGTTACTATCCTGGGCAGGGTCCTGTTACTATCCTCAGGGTCTCTATCCTGGGCAGGGTTCCTGTTCTATCTGGGTCCCTCAGGGTCCTGTTACTATCCTGGTCAGGGTTCCTGTTACTATCCTGGGCAGGGTCCCTGTTACTATCCTGGTCAGGGTTCCTGTTACTATCCTCAGGGTCCTGTTCTATCCTGGGCAGGGTCCCTGTTACTATCCTGGTCTGGTCAGGGTCTGTTACTATCCTGGTCAGGGTTCCTGTTACTATCCTGGGCAGGGTCCCTGTTACTATCCTGGTCAGGGTTCCTGTTACTATCCTGGGCAGGGTTCCTGTTACTATCCTGGTCAGGGTCTGTTATTATCCTAGGGTAGTACTATCCTGGGCAGGGTTCCTGTTACATCCTGGTAGGGTCCCTGTGCAGGGTTCCTCCTTTCAGGGTCCCAATCTGGGCAGGGTCCTGTTACTATCCTGGGCAGGGGTTACTATCCTGGGAGGGTCATTCCTTGTCCCTGTTACTATCAGGGCAATGGCAGGGTTCCTGTTTTTTGGCAGGGTCCCTGTTAATCCTGGTCAGAGATCCTGTTACTATCCTGGTCAGGGTCCCTGTTTACTATCCTGGGCAGGGTCCCTGTTACTATCCTGGGCAGGGGCATCCTGGAGGGTCCCTGTTCTCCTTAGGGAGTTAGATCCCTAGGGGAAGGCAGGGTCTCTCGACCAGCCCAACCCTGTTTATCTTCACAGACATCCTGGTCAGGGTCCCTGTTAATCCTAGGGTCCCTGACTATCCTGGGCAGGGTCCCTATCCTGGTCAATCTCAATGGAATAGTGTTGGTGAATGTATACCCTTTCTAGATGGACTTTACTGCTGAGAGGCATAAAATTACGAATGTTTCCTGGTGTATCTGTGGAGCTGCCTTAATGCGCACCACACACACACACACACACACACACACACACACACACACACACACACACACAGAGACACACACACACAGAGACACACACACACACAGAGACACACACACAGACACACACACACACACACACACACACACACACACACACACACACACACACACACACACACACACACACACACACACACACACACACACACACACACACACAGAGACACACACACACACACACACACACACACACACACACACACACACACACACACACACACACACACACACACACACACACACACACAGAGACACACACACACAGACACACACACACACACAGAGACACACACACACACACACACACACACACACAGACACACACACACACACACACACACACACACACACACACACACACACACACACACACACACACACACACACAGACAAAAACAGACACACACACACACACACACACACACACACACAGAGACAAAAACAGACACACAGACAAACACACACACACAAACACACAAAACACACACACACACACACACACACACACACACACACACACACACACACACACACACACACACACACACACACAGACAAAAACACACACAGACAAACACACACACACACAGTCAAAAACACACACACACACACACACACGTATACATACATACACACCTCTTCATAAAGTTGACATATCACCAGTAATGCAATATGGTTAACGCACAGTTTTCCTGTTTCACAGTTGTACAGCAGCTTTTAGATAGGGTCTGGGAAGCTCTCGGCAAGGTTATCTACGCTACCAGAGTGCTGCCTTATCAGAAAATGGATTTGGCCAAGAGGTATTGTTAATCTCTCCAGAGCCCGTTCTCTGCCACAGTCGCTCCATTGTGCACCGAGACATCTTTATCTCCCCCGCCAATCGGTGGCCTTTTTGGCTCAGACAGGGTGTCACTGGTTTGGTGTAAATCAAAAATGTGTATTTCCCTCTTGTCCAGATTAGCTGGGTTGGGTGCTGAGGCCTGCTGTCGGTGTCTCCTGAGAGAGCAGAGGAAAACCGCATCTATTACACAGCATTCACTGGCAGACAGACATTCTCATCGACGGGGCTGTAGAGGAGCAGGCTGAGAGCTTCAAGTTCCTTGGTGTCCACATCACCAACAAACTAACATGGTTACAGTGTAGGGGTGGTAGGTAGCCTAGTGGTTAGAGTGTAGGGGTGGTAGGTAGTCTAGTGGTTAGAGTGTAGGGGTGGTAGGTAGCCTAGTGGTTAGAGTGTAGGGGTGGTAGGTAGCCTAGTGGTTAGAGTGTAGGGGTGGTAGGTAGCCTAGTGGTTAGAGTGTAGGGGTGGTAGGTAGCCTAGTGGTTAGAGTGTAGGGGTGGTAGGTAGTCTAGTGGTTAGAGTGTAGGGGTGGTAGGTAGCCTAGTGGTTAGAGTGTAGGGGTGGTAGGTAGACTAGTGGTTAGAATGTAGGGGTGGTAGGTAGCCTAGTGGTTAGAGTGTAGGGGTGGTAGGTAGCCTAGTGGTTAGAGTGTAGGGGTGGTAGGTAGTCTAGTGGTTAGAGTGTAGGGGTGGTAGGTAGCCTAGTGGTTAAGAGTGTAGGGGTGGTAGGTAGCCTAGTGGTTAGAGTGTAGGGGTGGTAGGTAGCCTAGTGGTTAGAGTGTAGGGGTGGTAGGTAGCCTAGTGGTTAAGAGTGTAGGGGTGGTAGGTAGCCTAGTGGTTAGAGTGTAGGGGTGGTAGGTAGCCTAGTGGTTAGAGTGTAGGGGTGGTAGGTAGACTAGTGGTTAGAATGTAGGGGTGGTAGGTAGCCTAGTGGTTAGAGTGTAGGGGTGGTAGGTAGCCTAGTGGTTAGAGTGTAGGGGTGGTAGGTAGCCTAGTGGTTAGTGAGGGGTGGTGTAGGGGTGGTAGGTAGAGCCTAGTGGTGGTAGGTAGACTAGTGGTTAGAATGTAGGGGTGGTAGGTAGCCTAGTGGTTAGAGTGTAGGGGTGGTTAGAGCGTTAGGTAGCCCAGTAGGTACAGTGGTTAAAGGGGTGGTAGTTGGTAGAGTGGCAAAGGTAGCCCTGAGCTAACAATGTAAAAATCTGTCGTTCTCCTCCTGAACAGGGAAGTTAACTCACTGCTCCCCGGTAGGCTGTCATTATAAATAAGAATTTGTTCTTAACTGACTTGCCTGGTTAAATAAAAACATGTTTTTTTGTTGATGCTATTTTTCTTAAAACTGTGTTTGTTTGGTTAAGGGCTTGTAAGTAAACATTTCACTGTAAGGTGTATTGTATTAGCATGTGACAAATACAATTTGATGATTTGATTTACATGTGAGTAATTTAGCAGACAGAGCGACTTACAGTATTGAGTGCATATATACTGGTCCCCTGTGGGAATTGATCTCACAACCCAGACATTGGCAGCGCCATGCTCTACCAACTGAGCCACAAGAGACCCCGTGTGGCTGGCTGGCTGGCTGGCTGGCAAGCTGGCAGGCAGGCAGGCAGGCAGGCAGGCAGGCATCTCACAAGCAGGTTTCTTTCTCTTTGTTTGCCTCTCTCCTCTCTACCTCCTCTCTCTCTCCTCTCTACCTCCTCTCTCTCTTTCTCTCCCTTTCCCTCTCTGTCTCTCTTTCCCCCCCTCTCTCTCTACCCTTCTCTCTCTCTCTCTCTCTACCTCCTGTCTCTCTACCTCCTCTCTCCCTCTCTACCTCCTCTCTCTTTCCCTCTCTACCTCCTCTCTCCCTCTCTACCTCCTCTCTTTCCCTCTCTATCTCTCTCTACCTCCTCTCTTTCCCTCTCTATCTCTCTCTACCTCCTCTCTTTCCCTCTCTGTCTCTCACACACAAAGTAAATTCAAATCACCAGGGTTCAATCAATGTAGAATATCTCCTCCTCTCAGCCCTCTCCTGACAGGCCGTCCCGTGTGTTACCATGTACATTCACTCTTCCTTTTGTCTTGTCAACATACTTTCTTATTGCCGTAGCTGTCAACATTTCTGACTGCTAAGACTAGTCAAAATCAAGTCAAATCAAGTGGTATGTTATTGTGAGTGTAGTGAAATGCTTGTGCTTCTAGACAGTGCAGCAATATCTAACAGGTAATATCTAACCATTTCACAACAAAACCTAATACACACAATCTTTTTCATAACTATACTAGGACCTGTTTGGTTATGACAGGGTCAGTTGACACTGTTCCAGGGTCAGTTTTCCCTCCGGTGCATTTCTTTTAGACACGCCAGTCCTGGACCCGTATCCACACAACTGTCTCTGAGTAGAAGTACTGATCTAGGAACAGTTTAGCCTTTAAATGAATCAGATTGTATGGACAGAGGTATTGACAGATACTAGATCAATACGCCCACTATTAGACACTTTGTGGATACGGGCCTCGTTCTACAATGAGTTGGCTGGAACTACAAAGTTAAATATGGCCTGACATGATTATGAGTTACACCTGTACAACCCACCACATCATCCCCCCTCCAGAACTGCTGTCTGACACGGATGCTGAAATGAGGCCTGGCTATTTAGGGTATGCTCATGAGAGATAGAGAGAGAGAGAGAGAGAGAGAGAGGGGGAGGGAGAGAGAGAGAGTGGGGAGGGATAGAGAGAGGCAGACAGGCAGTCAGGGTGACAGGCAGGCAGGCTGGGTGACAGACAAGCAGGGAGAGTGGGGAGACAGGAGGCGGGGTGACAGACCGGCAAGGAGTCAGGCAGGCAGGTAGGGTGACAGACAGACAGACAGGCAGGGAGAGACAGGCAAGGGTGACAGGCAGGCAGGCTGGGTGACAGACAGACAAGCAGGGAGACAGACAGGCAATGAGTCAGACAGGCAGGCGGGGTGACAGACAGAGTCAGGCAGGCAGGTAGGGTGACAGACAGACAGACAGACAGGCAGAGACAGGCAAGGAGTCAGGCAGGCAGGCAGGTAGGGTGACAGACATATAGGCAGGCGGGGTGACAGGACAGGCAGACAGGCAATGAGTCAGACAGGCAGGGAGGGAGTCAGGCTGGCAGGGAGACATGCAGGGACAGGCTAAACAGACAGGGCAGTCAGACAGGCAGGCAGGTAGGGTGACAGACAGGCAGGCAGGTAGGGTGACAGACAGGCACAGGCAGGCAGGGAGTCACACACAGGCAGGTAGGGTGACAGCCAGGCAGGGAGTCACACATGCAGGCAGGTAGGGTGACAGGCAGGCAGGTAGGGTCAGACAGGCAAGGAGTCAGACAGGCAGTCAGGGAGACAGGACAGGCAGGGAGTGGCAGGGAGTCGGACAGGCTGAGACAGACAGGCAGTCAGGGAGTCAGACAGGCAGTCTCGGACAGTCAGGGAGTCGGACAGGCTGGACAGGCAGGGAGTCGGACAGGCTGGCAGGGAGTCGGACAGGCTGGCAGGGAGTCGGACAGGCTGGCAGGGAGTCGGACAGGCTGGCAGGGAGTCAGGCGGGCAAACGGGACAGACAGACACACAGAATGACAGATGGACTGACAGACAGCTTGTGACATGTATGTTTCCAGGTGCAAGCTGTGGCTCAGTGTTTTCTGATGACTGCAGTTGGTGTGAACCAAGAGGAGCCCAGGACACTTGAGCTGTCTGCTCTGCTCTGCTGTCATGTTCTCTTACGCCACCTGGAGGAATGGACGAGCAGAGCACTACGCTTCATCTCAACAGATCTGTGGGGGCTCTGGGGCCAGGCCTGAAGCTCTGACTCAGTCAACTTTCAACTTTTAATGTGACGTGCACAAGTACAATGAAATGGTCTGGCGCTGAATGTGAGAGTAGAGCAGCCCCTGTTTAGGACAGCCTCGTGGAGGACAGCCTCGTGGAGCACAGCCTCGTGGAGGACAGCCTCGTGGAGCACAACCTTGTGGAGGACAGCCTCGTGGAGCACAACCTCGTGGAGCACAGCCTCGTGGAGCACCTCGTGGAGCACAGCCTCGTGGAGCACAGCCTCGTGGAGCACAGCCTCGTGGAGGACAGCCTCGTGGAGCACAGCCTCGTGGAGGACAGCCTCGTGGAGCACAGCCTCGTGGAGCACAGCCTCGTGGAGCACAGCCTCGTGGAGCACAACCTCGTGGAGGACAGCCTCGTGGAGCACAGCCTCGTGGAGGACAGCCTCGTGGAGCACAACCTCGTGGAGGACAGCCTCATGGCGCACAGCCAGCCTCGTGGGGGACAGCCTCGTGGAGCACAGCGTGGAGGACAGCCTGCACAACCTCGTGGAGGACAGGGGCACAGCCAGCCTCGTGGGGACACGTGGAGCACAGCCTGCCTCGTGGGGGACAGCCAGCGTGGGGGACAGCCTTGTCGGGGGACAGCCAGCCTTGTGGGGCACAGCCAGCCTTGTGGGGGACAGCCAGCCTCGTGGGGGACAGCCAGCCTCGTGGAGCACAGCCAGCCTCGTGGAGCACAGCCAGCCTCGTGGGGACAGCCAGCCTCGTGGAGCACAGCCAGCCTCGTGGGGGATAGCCAGCCTCGTGGAGCACAGCCAGCCTCGTGGGGGACAGCCAGCATCGTGGAGCACAGCCAGCCTCGTGGGGGACAGCCAGCCTCGTGGAGCACAGCTAGCCTCGTGGAGCACAGCCAGCCTCGTGGGGGACAGCCTCGTGGGGGACAGCCTCGTGGGGGACAGCCAGCCTCGTGGAGGACAGCCAGCCTCGTGGAGGACAGCCTCGTGGGGGACAGCCTCGTGGAGGACAGCCCCTGTGGAGGACAGCCTCGTGGGGGACAGTCTCTCCTCTTTCATGTGTGCCCCTGTGGAACCCTCCGTTCCCTGTATTCACACTGTAGTGGTGTGTGTGTGTATTCACACTGTGTGTGTGTGTGTGGTGTGTGTGTGTGTTTATAGCAGAACCCTCCTGTTCCCTGTATACAAACTGCTGTATTCAGCTGAAACCCTCCTGGTATTCACAGTAGTAGAACCCTCCTGTTCCCTGGGTTCCACTTCTAAGTGTCAGCAGCACAGGTGGATCAAAGACCACCTCATCGTCTCCGCTAAATATAGGACCCCGCTGAGAGGTCACAACACTGCCCGATTAGAAACAGTCCTCCACTGCATCCCTGTATTCACACTGTAGTAGAACCCTCCTGTTCCCTGTATTCACACTGTAGTAGAACCCTCCTGTTCCCTGTATTCACACAGTAGCAGATTCATCCTGTTCCCTGTATTCACACTGTAGTAGAACCCTCCTGTTCCCTGTATTCACACACCCTCCTGTTCCCTGTATTATCAGAACCCTCCTGTTCCCTGTATTCAGTAGAACTGTATTCACAGTAGAACACTGTAGTAGAACCCTCCCTGTTCCCTGTATTCACACTGTATCAGAACCCCCTGTTCCTGTATTCACACTTCAGAACCCTCCTGTTCCCTGTATTCACACTGTAGTAGAACCCTCCTGTTCCCTGTATTCACACAGTATCAGAACCCTCCTGTTCACTGTATTCACACTGTAGTAGAACCCTCCTGTTCACTGTATTCACACAGTATCAGAACCCTCCTGTTCCCTGTATTCACACAGTAGGCCTATATAGCAGTCCCCCAACTACACTGAGCATTACACTGCAGTAAACTCAACAGCACCAGAAACAGTCCCCTCACTACAGCACCAGAAACAGTCCCCTCACTACAGCACCAGAAACAGTCCCCTCACAGCACACTGCAATCAATCAATCAAATTGAACTTATTAAGCCATTTTTTACATCAGCCGATGTCACTCCCTAGAAAGGCAGAAACCTTGGTAGAAACCTAGAGAGGAACCAGGCTCTGAGGGGTGGCCAGTCCTCTTCTGGCTGTGCCGGGTGGACAGAGAAGGCTCTGAGTGGTGGACAGAGAAGGCTCTGAGGGTGGACAGAGAAGGCTCTGAGAGGTGGACAGAGAAGACTCTGAGAGGTGGACAGAGAAGGCTCTGAGAGGTGGACAGAGAAGACTCTGAGAGGTGGACAGAGAAGGCTCTGAGGGTGGACAGAGAAGGCTCTGAGGGGTAGACAGAGAAGGCTCTGAGGGTGGACAGAGAAGGCTCTGAGGGGTGGACAGAGAAGGCTCTGAGGGGTGGACAGAGAAGGCTCTGAGGGTGGACAGAGAAGGCTCTGAGGGGTGGACAGAGAAGGCTCTGAGTGGTGGACAGAGAAGGCTCTGAGGGGTGGACAGAGAAGGCTCTGAGTGGTGGACAGAGAAGGCTCTGAGTGGTGGACAGAGAAGGCTCTGAGTGGTGGACAGAGAAGGCTCTGAGGGTGGACAGAGAAGGCTCTGAGGGTGGACAGAGAAGGCTCTGAGGGGTGGACAGAGAAGGCTCTGAGGGTGGACAGAGAAGGCTCTGAGGGTGGACAGAGAAGGCTCTGAGGGGTGGACAGAGAAGGCTCTGAGGGGTGGACAGAGAAGGCTCTGAGTGGTGGACAGAGAAGGCTCTGAGTGGTGGACAGAGAAGGCTCTGAGTGGTGGACAGTCCTCTTCTGGCATTGCCAGGTAGAGATTATAACAGAACATGGCCATTTGATGCCAGATTGTTCTTCAAGATGTCCATACGTTCATAGATGACCAGCAGGGTCAGATAATAATAATCACAGTGGTTGTAGAGGGTGTAACAGGTCAGCACCTCAGGAGTAAATGTCAGTTGGCTTTTCATAGCCGATCATTCAGCGTTAGAGACAGCAGGTGCGGTAGAGAGAGAGTCCAAAACAGCAGGTCTGGGACAGGGTAGCACATCCAGTGAACAGGTCAGGGTTCCTTGGCCGCAGGCAGAACAGGAGCAGCAGCTCGACCAAGTGGACTGGGGACCTGGGGCATGATCCTAGAGCTCAGGTCCTCCGCAAGGGGAGGGACAGAGGGAGAGAGAGAGAATTAGAGGGAGCATACTTAAATTCACACAGGACACCAGATAAGACAGGATAATTACACCAGATATAACAGACTGATCCTAGCCCCCCGACACATAAACTATTGCAGCATAGATACTGGAGACTGAGACGGGTGGTTCGGGGGACAGTGGCCCCGTCCGACTATACCCCCGGACAGGGCCAACCAGGCAACCCTACCCACTTTGCCAAAGCACAGCCGAGTCTTCGTCTCTCACATGGATAGGTAGACCATTCCATAAAAATAGAGCTCTATGGGAGAAAGCCCTTCCTCCAGCTGTTTGCTTAGAAATTCCAGGGAGAATTTTTTTTTTTAAACTAGGGAAGTCAGTTAAGAACAAATTCTTATTCACATTGAAAGTCTACCAGGGAACAGTGGGTTAGCTTCCTTGTTCAGGGGCAGAATGACAGATTTTTATCTTGTCAGCTCAGGGATTAGATCCAGCAACCTTTCGGTTACTGGCCCAACACTCTAACCACTAGGCTACCTGCGCCCCGATATACTAAGGAGGCCTGCGCCTTGTGACCGTAGCATGTGTGTAGGTATGCAAGGCAGGACCAAATGGGACAGATGGGTAGGAGCAAGCCCATGTAATGCTTTGTAGGTTAGCAGTAAAACCTTAAAATCAGCCCTAGTCGTAACATGAAGCCAGTGTAGAGAGGCTAGCACTGGAGTAATATGATCAAATCTTTGGGTTCTAGTCCGGCTTCTAGCAGCCGTATTTAGCACTAACTGAAGTTTATTTAGTGCTTTATCCGGGTAGCCGGAAAGTACAGCATTGCAGTAGTCTAACCTAGAAGTGACAAAAGCATGGATTAGCTTTTCTGCGTCATTTTTTTACAGAAAGTTTCTGATCTTTGCAATGATACGTAGATGGAAAAAAAGCTGTTCATGAATCAGTCTTGATATGTTCGTCAACAATCAGGGTCCAGAGTAACGCCGAGGTCCTTCACAGTTTTATTTCAGACGACTGTACAACCATCAAGATGAATTCTCAGATCCAACAGAACATCTCTTTGTTTCTTGGGACCTAGAACAAGCATCTCTGTTTTGTCCAAGTTTAAAAGTAGAACATTTGCCACCATCCACTTCCTTATGTCTGAAACACAGGCTTCCAGGGTAGGCAATTTTGGAGCTTCAACATGTTTTATTGAAATGTACAGCTGTGTGTTGTCTGCATAGCAGTGAAAATTAACAGTGTATTTCCGAATGACATCACCAAGAGGTAGAATATAAAGTGAAAACAACCAAACTGAACCTTGAGGAACTCCAAAACGTACAATTGATTTGTCAGAGGACAAACCATCCACAGAGACGAACTGATATCTTTCCGACAGATGAGATCTAACCAGGTCAGAACTTGTCCTCGTAGACCAATTAGGGTTTCTAATTTCTCCACAAGAATGTCATGTTCGATGGTCTCAAAAGCAGCACTAAGGTGTAGGAGCACGAGGACAGACGCAGAGCCTCGGTCCACTGGAAGGTCATGTACCACCTTCACCAGTACCGTCTCAGTGCATTTCGTGTACATTGTTTGTCTTCAGGAAGGCAGTGAGTTCCTGTGCAAACGGGTCCTTCTGTAGCTCAGTTGGTAGAGCATGGCGCTTGTAACGCCAGGGTAGTGGGTTCGATCCCCGGGACCACCCATACGTAGAATGTATGCACACATGACTGTAAGTCGCTTTGGATAAAAGCGTCTGCTAAATGGCATATATTATATATATTATTATTAAACAGATTTTTCTAAAATTCTTGAGAAATACGGGAGGTTTGATTTAGGATGATAGTTTTTTTTACATTTACCGGGTCAAGGTTTGGCTTGTTGGTAACCACGTCTGTAAGTGGTCACTTCGTATTATGACAGAATAAACATTTCAGTACTGCAGTGAAGGGAGCCTATCACACAGGAACACAGGAGACAGACTGAACTGAAAGCACCTGATACCTCTGGTCCTCCCTTCTTCTGTGGTCTGGATCTATACAGACCTATGATATAAGAACATAAACTGGGTGGGAAGGAGACGTGTCCAAGCTGCTGTAACCATAACATAACTAGTCTATGGAGATCTGGTCGTGAGTGCCTCCCGAGTGGCGCAGCGGTCTAAGGCACTTCATCACAGTGCTAGAGGTGTCACTACAGACCCGGGTTTGATCCCCGGCTGTATCACAACCGGCCGTGATCGGGAATCCCATAGGGCGGTGCACAATTGGGTTAGGGGAGGGTTTGGCCGGGGGTAGGCCGTCGTGGTGAATAAACATGTGTTCTTAACTGACTTGCCTAGTTAAATAAATAAAAATATGGAGACCTTATTGAGTTACAATACTGTAGCAACATGCAGCCATTATACAGGCTGACCATTACATATTCCACTTGGCTGGGGCTGGTTTTCCTGCTCGTCAACATTTTATAAGCAGCAACAGCAGTGTATCTAAAGTGGATTGACGAAACTCTCTCCTCCTCTCTCCTGTCCTGTCAGCACTACTCTTGTTCACAGTCAGTGGGCCTGTGAGAGAGATGACCCACTTTACTGTGTAGTGGGCCTGTGAGAGAGATAACCCACTTTACTGTGTAGTGGGCCTGTGAGAGAGAGAACCCACTTTACTGTGTAGTGGGCCTGTGAGAGAGAGAACCCACTTTACTGTGTAGTGGGCCTGTGAGAGAGATAACCCACTTTACTGTGTAGTGGGCCTGTGAGAGAGATGACCCACTTTACTGTGTAGTGGGCCTGTGAGAGAGAGAACCCACTTTACTGTGTAGTGGGCCTGTGAGAGAGATAACTCACTTTAATGTGTAGTGGGCCTGTGAGAGAGAACTCACTTTAATGTGTAGTGGGCCTGTGAGAGAGATAACCCACTTTACTGTGTAGTGGGCCTGTGAGAGAGAGAACCCACTTTACTGTGTAGTGGGCCTGTGAGAGAGAGAACCCACTTTACTGTGTAGTGGGCCTGTGAGAGAGATAACCCACTTTACTGTGTAGTGGGCCTGTGAGAGAGATGACCCACTTTACTGTGTAGTGGGCCTGTGAGAGAGAGAACCCACTTTACTGTGTAGTGGGCCTGAGAGAGAGATAACCCACTTACTGTGTAGCGGGCCTGTGAGAGAGATAACCCACTTTACTGTGTAGTGGGCCTGAGAGAGAGATAACCCACTTTACTGTGTAGCGGGCCTGTGAGAGAGATAACCCACTTTACTGTGTAGCGGGCCTGTGAGAGAGATAACCCACTTTACTGTGTAGTGGGCCTGAGAGAGAGATAACCCACTTTACTGTGTAGTGGGCCTGAGAGAGAGATAACCCACTTTACTGTGTAGCGGGCCTGTGAGAGAGATAACCCACTTTACTGTGTAGCGGGCCTGTGAGAGAGATAACCCACTTTACTGTGTAGTGGGCCTGAGAGAGAGATAACCCACTTTACTGTGTAGTGGGCCTGAGAGAGAGATAACCCACTTTACTGTGTAGCGGGCCTGTGAGAGAGATAACCCACTTTACTGTGTAGCGGGCCTGTGAGAGAGATAACCCACTTTACTGTGTAGCGGGCCTGTGAGAGAGATAACCCACTTTACTGTGTAGTGGGCCTGAGAGAGAGATAACCCACTTTACTGTGTAGTGGGCCTGTGAGAGAGAGATAACCCACTTTACTGTGTAGTGGGCCTGTGAGAGAGATAACCCACTTTACTGTGTAGTGGGCCTGTGAGAGAGATAACCCACTTTACTGTGTAGTGGGCCTGTGAGAGAGAGAACCCACTTTACTGTGTAGTGGGCCTGTGAGAGAGATAACCCACTTTACTGTGTAGTGGGCCTGAGAGAGAGATAACCCACTTTACTGTGTAGCGGGCCTGTGAGAGAGATAACCCACTTTACTGTGTAGCGGGCCTGTGAGAGAGATAACCCACTTTACTGTGTAGTGGGCTTTACTGTGTAGAGAGAGATAACCCACTTTACTGTGTAGTGGGCCTGAGAGAGAGATAACCCACTTTACTGTGTAGTGGGCCTGTGAGAGAGAGAACCCACTTTACTGTGTAGTGGGCCTGTGAGAGAGATAACCCACTTTACTGTGTAGTGGGCCTGTGAGAGAGATAACCCACTTTACTGTGTAGTGGGCCTGTGAGAGAGATAACCCACTTTACTGTGTAGTGGGCCTGAGAGAGAGATAACCCACTTTACTGTGTAGTGGGCCTGTGAGAGAGATAACCCACTTTACTGTGTAGCGGGCCTGTGAGAGAGATAACCCACTTTACTGTGTAGCGGGCCTGTGAGAGAGATAACCCACTTTACTGTGTAGTGGGCCTGTGAGAGAGATAACCCACTTTACTGTGTAGCGGGCCTGTGAGAGAGATAACCCACTTTACTGTGTAGCGGGCCTGTGAGAGAGATAACCCACTTTACTGTGTAGTGGGCCTGAGAGAGAGATAACCCACTTTACTGTGTAGTGGGCCTGAGAGAGAGATAACCCACTTTACTGTGTATCGGGCCTGTGAGAGAGATAACCCACTTTACTGTGTAGTGGGCCTGTGAGAGAGATAACCCACTTTACTGTGTAGTGGGCCTGTGAGAGAGATAACCCACTTTACTGTGTAGCGGGCCTGTGAGAGAGATAACCCACTTTACTGTGTAGCGGGCCTGAGAGAGAGATAACCCACTTTACTGTGTAGTGGGCCTGTGAGAGAGATAACCCACTTTACTGTGTAGCGGGCCTGTGAGAGAGATAACCCACTTTACTGTGTAGCGGGCCTGTGAGAGAGATAACCCACTTTACTGTGTAGTGGGCCTGTGAGAGAGATAACCCACTTTACTGTGTAGCGGGCCTGTGAGAGAGATAACCCACTTTACTGTGTAGCGGGCCTGTGAGAGAGATAACCCACTTTACTGTGTAGTGGGCCTGAGAGAGAGATAACCCACTTTACTGTGTAGCGGGCCTGTGAGAGAGATAACCCACTTTACTGTGTAGCGGGCCTGAGAGAGAGATAACCCACTTTACTGTGTGTAGAGGGCCTGTGTAGTGGGCCTGTGAGAGAGATAACCCACTTTACTGTGTAGTGGGCCTGTGAGAGAGATAACCCACTTTACTGTGTAGTGGGCCTGTGAGAGAGATAACCCACTTTACTGTGTAGTGGGCCTGAGAGAGAGATAACCCACTTTACTGTGTAGCGGGCCTGAGAGAGAGATAACCCACTTTACTGTGTAGTGGGCCTGTGAGAGAGATAACCCACTTTACTGTGTAGCGGGCCTGTGAGAGAGATAACCCACTTTACTGTGTAGTGGGCCTGTGAGAGAGATAACCCACTTTACTGTGTAGCGGGCCTGTGAGAGAGATAACCCACTTTACTGTGTAGCGGGCCTGTGAGAGAGATAACCCACTTTACTGTGTAGCGGGCCTGAGAGAGAGATAACCCACTTTACTGTGTAGCGGGCCTGTGAGAGAGATAACCCACTTTACTGTGTAGCGGGCCTGAGAGAGAGATAACCCACTTTACTGTGTAGCGGGCCTGTGAGAGAGATAACCCACTTTACTGTGTAGCGGGCCTGTGAGAGAGATAACCCACTTTACTGTGTAGTGGGCCTGTGAGAGAGATAACCCACTTTACTGTGTAGCGGGCCTGAGAGAGAGATAACCCACTTTACTGTGTAGCGGGCCTGAGAGAGAGATAACCCACTTTACTGTGTAGTGGGCGGGCCTGCCTGAGAGAGATAACCCACTTTACTGTGTAGCGGGCCTGTGAGAGAGATAACCCACTTTACTGTGTAGTGGGCCTGAGAGAGAGATAACCCACTTTACTGTGTAGTGGGCCTGAGAGAGATAACCCACTTTACTGTGTAGCGGGCCTGTGAGAGAGATAACCCACTTTACTGTGTAGCGGGCCTGTGAGAGAGATAACCCACTTTACTGTGTAGTGGGCCTGAGAGAGAGATAACCCACTTTACTGTGTAGTGGGCCTGAGAGAGAGATAACCCACTTTACTGTGTAGCGGGCCTGTGAGAGAGATAACCCACTTTACTGTGTAGCGGGCCTGTGAGAGAGATAACCCACTTTACTGTGTAGCGGGCCTGTGAGAGAGATAACCCACTTTACTGTGTAGTGGGCCTGAGAGAGAGATAACCCACTTTACTGTGTAGTGGGCCTGAGAGGGAGATAACCCACTTTACTGTGTAGTGGGCCTGAGAGGGAGATAACCCACTTTACTGTGTAGTGGGCCTGAGAGAGAGATAACCCACTTTACTGTGTAGTGGGCCTGAGAGAGAGATAACCCACTTTACTGTGTAGCGGGCCTGAGAGAGAGATAACCCACTTTACTGTGTAGTGGGCCTGAGAGAGAGATAACCCACTTTACTGTGTAGCGGGCCTGTGAGAGAGATAACCCACTTTACTGTGTAGCGGGCCTGTGAGAGAGATAACCCACTTTACTGTGTAGTGGGCCTGAGAGAGAGATAACCCACTTTACTGTGTAGTGGGCCTGAGAGAGAGATAACCCACTTTACTGTGTATCGGGCCTGTGAGAGAGATAACCCACTTTACTGTGTAGTGGGCCTGAGAGAGATAACCCACTTTACTGTGTAGTGGGCCTGTGAGAGAGATAACCCACTTTACTGTGTAGCGGGCCTGTGAGAGAGATAACCCACTTTACTGTGTAGCGGGCCTGAGAGAGAGATAACCCACTTTACTGTGTAGTGGGCCTGGGAGAGATAACCCACTTTACCGGGCCTGTGAGAGAGATAACCCACTTTACTGTGTAGCGGGCCTGTGAGAGAGATAACCCACTTTACTGTGTAGCGGGCCTGAGAGAGAGATAACCCACTTTACTGTGTAGTGGGCCTGAGAGAGAGATAACCCACTTTACTGTGTAGCGGGCCTGTGAGAGAGATAACCCACTTTACTGTGTAGCGGGCCTGTGAGAGAGATAACCCACTTTACTGTG